>NC_062965.1:52884738-52922325 GCF_023119035.1 Salvia hispanica | reverse complement strand
CCATGAAAGAAAGATAGAAGAGAAAATTAATAATGTTGCGGACTTGGAGATAAATAAAAGAGAATTGTATTTTTGTTAAATTTTAGGAAACTAAACTACGTGGGGATTAGTCGCTCACAATACGCCATATTAAATATGCAGCAGATCTTTTCTCTAATACTACCATACTGTAGCATTTGGTTAGGTGCTGAATTTGTGAGCACAATTTCTGAACATAATTAATTTAAGCCATTATTATGAAAATACAGCTGCATTAAATGCAGAGAAAATGCAACCAATAAATAATGTGCCATCTTCATTCAGCTTTGGTTTATTTTTGTCGTTGGCCCCTGATCAAATTCTTATTTGAATCACACTTAGGAAAAATTAAACAATATTAAAAAAGTTGAACGAATGTTTGGAACATGCTCATGTTGAAACGAATCAATAGTACATATCTCATCAATCAACACAACTTAACTAATTATGATCTTTTTATCATCTCTAATTTAAATTAAGTGAGGTTATAATCAATACTAATGCATCAAACAAAGCATTTGAAGAAAGTTATGAAAAACTACTAAAATAAATATTTATGTCTATAACTACTAATCCAGTCTTTCCATATTAGACTATCCACAAAAATTAGTCGGAACACCACTTATTATGTATGTCATACCAGTACAACGTGTCTCGTCCAATAAAACTAGAACCCGTGTCATAATGGGCGAAGGGAGTATGTCGAAAGTCATGACGTGCACGAGCTAGCGCCTCTTGATCACAAGACACTACAGTAAGTTTTTGGAGAGCCGTTGCATTGTTGATGACGTATAAAGCCAATTTTTGTTGCCATGAAGAGCCTAAATATCCTGTGATTTCCAAATACTTTACAGACAAGTTACACTCTGCATGTCGTAGATATGTGCCCATATTTTCCAAACAACGACATTTTACACACTCTCCAGATTTAACTATGTCCATCACTTCCCTACACCACTCGCACATTACGGCTTGATCTTCTCCCATCCGCTTATGCACAAACTGCAACACAAAATGAAGAAATCCATCAAACAACGTCCCAAATTAAACATGATGTCCAGTTAGTTTAAGTTAATGCATACCTTTATCACAAGTTTTTCCAATGAACCACATGCTTCAATCAAACGGCGCACATAGCGTTGAAAAGGCCCCCATAAAAAATATTATAGTCCGTCTCAATCACCAACTCTAGATGCTTTATATTTACAAGATCAACCCACAAAAACTCATGACGATCAAGATCCCTCTGCAAATAAAATTCACATATATTAATATTTGATATATGGAGTATATGAGAAGAAAAAATAATTGAAGAAAAATTATTACTCGAGACTTAGAAGAATGAGACTCAAATGTAGTTGAGAGGCGAAATAGTTGGAGTTGCTCTCGTATGCAAGATGGAATTCTGACAAGGAGCTCAGCGAGCATGAGTAGATCAAAACTTTCTTGACAATTGAGTTTGGTAAGCTTCGGAATGTTACTAAGTTGGACGGCACATCCAATTCCCAAATCATAGAGCATCAAAGAAACAAGGTTTGATGCATCACGAGACAATTAATACGGCGACTGCTACCAAAACGGACTCAAAGAAATGAATGAAGGCTAGGGTTCCAATTAAAGAGTGTTGACCAAAAGATTTGAAAGAACTATCAGAGTGTTTAAAGCAATAACTTAACCTCGAAACTCGAATAAAAAGGAAGGTGTAATAAATGACGTTCAACAATGTCAAGAGTATGACATAGTTTTCCAAGATAAAACCACAAGATAGTCTAAAGCCTCTGACTCGAAAGAAGAGTGCAACCTATCCGAAATAAGCATAAGTGTATCAAACTCAGCGGAAAACGACCAAGAGAAAGAATAGCTATGTATGAAGACACAACTACGCTTGATGTTTCAAATATCCATCTTAATTAATTATCATGCTCAACACCCGCCACCGCCGTCGTCATTCAACCCGCACATAAGGAAAACACATGTAGGGTTGAGTATTTTGAAATACTCGAGTGAGCTCGTTGCCAAAACATTTTATAAGTTATGCCACCCTTACCAAGTGAACTCGAGTTTTACAATTTATCAAATAAAATATCATCGAGTATCACAAAATATGTTCATAGATTGGCCAATCAAATAACTCCCCACTTTTCTCATCAAATTCCACAATCACATATCACAATCTTTCCATGGTGCGACGAAAGCATGGCCACACTTTTCGCCCACGAGACCGGCCGACTAGTTAGGACGGCTCCCGATCCCCTCGTGTACCTCTTTCCCATCGATTCACCTTAATCTTCATAACTTATAAATTTCAAGTCACACTCATCATAAATTACTAATTTCAAGTCACGCTTAGCATACATATATTTCTTAGCATCTCAACCCTAGATCTATCATCATATGTCATACAAAAGTATTTAGCCATCAAGCACACACTACACAACACACACTTCAACACACACTCACACGCATAACACACACACACGGCACACACACCTCACACACTCTCGGCACACACACACACACACACACATGTGTTCCCATATCCCTTCTTATCCCTTTTTCACTCAATTAATATGCATGAAGGTTCAAGAACACCGATTAAATCGGTTGGAAGAAAAAGAAAAGAAGGGGTAGAAGAAGAACAACATAACTCTTAAGCAAAAGTACCTTTTTAGAGAAAATAAATCGGTAGAAATAAAGTAGAGACTTGGTTCTTCAATATCCTCGGATTAAACTTCGATTTCTTCTCAAAAGATGAAGGATTTATGGAGTAAAGTGGAAGAAAATTGAGAGAGTGAATGGGGGTGAAGTTTTTGAAAATATGGGGGCTAGGGTTGGGGTTTTGGTTCTTATTTATAGAGTCCAATGAGATCTTTAGGTAATAAGAATAGAATATTTGGTAATATCTTTTGCCTTATAAATAAATAGAATAAAATAATATTGTGGAGTAGGGAAGAAGAATTAACAAAAATAGAGTATGGTAATATTCTCAAATTTTCGAAAATATGGCTAGGGGATTAGCCATGGTTTTGTTTTTGGTATATTTTCCAAGTAGAATAAAATATCATGGAGCAAAAATAAAAATAAGAAAACTCCTCCATGAAGCAAGGTAAGGGGCGATTTCTTGCCTTTTAATAAGGCATGGATTTCTTGAATATTGACTAAAATCAAGTAAGGCAAGATCTCTTGAAGTATGGAAAGATTTGGTAGAATAATTAAATTCTAGGTATGGAAGGAATCAAACAAGGGATTAACTAAAATAAAATAATTCTTTCCTTCCCATAATTAAGTGATTTTCGAAAATCACTAAGGTAACAAGGGGGCTCGATTTTTACATCTCTAAACAAGGAAATAATTGGCTCTTGGAATTTAATTTGGATAAATATCCCAAGGATTAAATAAATTCCGGAAAAATAGAAATTCTCTTAAAAAGGGTCTAGGGTTCGAAAATCACAAGAATTAGGGTGACAAGTATTTATGGAAATTTTCTCTAATATTCTCACTCACCCTTAAACAAATAATTTACCACATAAATCACACAAATAAATAAATCACATGCCACATCATTAAGTCAAATAGTTTGACTTTTCAAACTTTCACACAAACCCTAAACTTAATTCGACCATATCACCTCGTGAAATAACTGCATTCTCGATGCCACGTCATCAACAATAAATTCTAGGGCTCAAAAATTAGGGTTCTAAAATCCGGGATGTTACAAATAAGGTTTAATGCATCACGAATGACAATTGATACAACTCTCCAGGCACATGATAAGGTTACATGCTTTAGTTTTGAGTGCCCAACAATTGAGACATTTTTCAAGTTGATAGATACCCCAATCCTCAACCATTCAAGAGCACCGCAATTGGAAACCAAAAGCTCAAAATCTTGATCAGTCATTTCAATTATATTGCCTAGATACAAATCTTTAAGGCATTTAATACCATTTGAAATTGGAAATCTAAGAATTGGACCCTTGTTATGAAACCAACCGACGTAAACAAATTATTTCAGCTTTCTTAGTTATGGCAAACTCGAACCACCTATCAAAATTGTCACATTTGTCAATATTCAACATGTCCACCACCAACTCTTTTATTTGAGGGCCTCTATGTGAATTCAAAACATGATCGATCATACTTACGTAATTTGACATTTTGTCAATCCTATAGTCTATACTTTGGGAAATTGAGATGGCTCACGTAGGTATGTAGATGTCGCCAACAAGTTGAAAGTATACAAGTCGAAGTAGCTTCTTTCAGAGTCAGTCGAGAGATTATAGATATCAGAATATCACTAGGTAATTGGCTGATTCTATCTTCACGTGCGCAAGTCCTAGTAGTTTCATTCAGATGCAGTCGAGAGATTGATTCGCTGATTCTATCTTCATGCAACATCTGCAATATTTCACATATTATAATTATAATTACTCTATATCTAATTAAAAACAAAAGCAAAAGATAAAAAGAATCATTTGCAGTAATTCACTTATTATAAATACTCCATAATATTTAAAAAAGAATAAGAGAAAAAGAGACACATAAAAATCTTCATTGAAAAACATAAACATCAGTTTAATTGAGTAAAACATACCGTTTGCGTCATAGATTTAGTGTACTCGAAGAAACAAAAAGAAAGGAGGAAAAACACGACGGCGAAAAGGTGAAAACTCTAAAGAGAGAGCATAAATTAATATCGAAATAAATAAATTGGTTATATTAATTGACCTTTTATAGGTATATTAGATCGATCCTTTCCTTTAACAACACGGGAACAAAAAAAACAATCTTTAATCGAATAAAATAAAATAAAGAAGGTTGTATTAATGGCACCCATTCACAATACGGAAACAAATAAACAACCCTAATCTCAAGGATGAAATATTTATAAAACACAAAAATACTTGCCTAATCTAAAAAAGTCCTATATTAGAAACTGATAATTTTAAAAAATAAAGAAGGAATTGATACAAATATTATATAAATTTTAAATATCGATACAATTGAAGAAAGAATTGATTCAATAAAGAAGGAATTGATACAATTTTAAATATTGATACAATTAAAGAAGGAATTGATACAAATAATAAATATCGATACAATTAAAGAAGGAATTGATACAATTATTATATAAATTTTAAATATCGATACAATTGAAGAAAGAATTGATTCAATAAAAAAGGAATTGATACAATTATTGTATCAATTTTAAATATTGATACAATTAAAGAAGGAATTGATACAATTATTAAATGTCGAAGATAAATTTTAAAGGCTCCTTGATACAGAAAAGGTAAGTACAAATAGATTGTGTTAAAATGTAAAATCTAAATATTGTACAAACTTCAAACTATAATTTGAACTATTAAAAAAATATTAAAAACAATATTGATATTCTGTTTATACTGTAATGACACTTTTTAGTTGTTATTATTATTTTGTCATGTGCTTTTTAATGGTAAAGATTATGCATATGGATAACACGTGGATTATGGATAATTAGTCTATACATAATATAATTGGGCTTAGCCTAATCTCATACTTTAGAGTGGGCGAGCTAATTCTTCAAAGCCACTTAGGCTTTACGGCCCATTTAATTTATAAACATGGTTTTAACTATGACATGCTTTTATCTCCATCTCAGAAAAAATTATTCATCAAAATAATGAGTCAGACTTTGATTATAACTAGTGTTAGCACCCGTGTTATACACGGACTAAATAATTTCCGGCTAATGAATACAAATTATAACTAATTAAAAAAAATTATCATCATAAATACTTCATTAAAAAAAGAAACAAATAGTTCCTCTAATCCTAGTCTAAAAAAAAGTTATTCGAACAAAATCTCATGCATTGTAATTTATGAGAAGAAACAAAAATTACTCACACAATTTAGATTTTTAATATATATAAATTTAAGACCGCAATATGGAAAACTTTATTTTATTAAAAAGCCGAAAAAGTCTAACGTACAGTACTAAGAAAATACAATTTCAACAGTTATATGACCAAATCTTTTCGATGGGAAGTGAATTGTGAAAGAGATTGGAAGGCGTGAGAAATGAAGATAAACTATGGTATTTTATATACTGAAAAAAATAGGAATAAAAAGGAAAAAAAGAAAAAGAAAATCATAGTTCGGGCTATAGTACAGGTGCCTGCAGTGACGGACTATAGTTCTGATTATACATAGGGCGGGTGTATAGGGCGAGGCTTAGGTCGGCCATCCGCAATGGCGGACTATAGTCAGGACTATGCATAGTCTGAGTAATAGTCTGCCCCATTGCATGCTTGCATAGTCCAGGCTACAGTCCATCCCATTGTTGATGCCCTGACTATTTAGATTTCAAATATATTTCATTTTATCCAAAAGTTCGTCCAAGATACAATTTTACTTACCACATGGTGAATATCAAAATCTTGTCACTAAAATAAATTATCTTAGTAAGGTATTTCATTGAATCATAATATACTTAGAAAATATTTATATTGTAATTAAATACGGCATTTCATCTAATGTATTTCCTCCAATTATATTATGTTTATTTTTAATCATTAGTCTCACGCGACATCATATTATCAATTTTGTCCACCTTCAGTATATTTATTTTTAAAATTATAAATTTAATATTAAGCTTATATTGTCATAACTTCCACACGTTACATAATAAATTAAAGCGAGAATGTACCATCTATTATGAGACGGTGGGAATATTTTATAGTGCAAGTAAAATTATCATTACATTAATTTACACTAATATAAAATTTAAAGCGAGAATAATTTATTCTGCCATTAGACAATAAAATGTACTCCATATTTCAACACATCCCCAAGATTCAAATTTTTTGTTGAAATATGATGGTTGTTCAACTTGTAAATGGTATAGTAGTAGTTTTTATAATGGTTAAACTTTTTTTCGTCCAAGTAAAGATTTCCCCCCCCCCCCAAAAGGTTATAAAGGTAATTTTAAGGATAGTTTCACAACTGCTCCATTAGATATGTATAGATAACACATCCACTATTGAATGCATATCTTCAAAGTATTCGGTGTTGAATATGAAATAAGTCCATAATAAAGAGGTAAAAAATACTCCTTTAAAAAAATATAAAGAAAATCCTTTATGCATTCTACGAAATAAACATGAACTCATAGCCGGAGCTTTAAGTTGTATCCTTCGATTCCAACAAATTAACAGTATCAATATCTGAAAATCATGAGTTTCGGTTTGGTACCAATTTTAGTTCAAAATATAATTGGTTATTGATTATAACCTATGATAAAAAAAAAACCAAATAAACCAAAAATTAAGTAATAGAAGTAATATTAAACACTGTAAAAATACTTAAATATCATAAATAAATCTGATAAGTGGGACATTTAATTATCCCACATATGAGATATACGCCAAAATCCTTATTAAGAATGGCCCATAATATAATACATAATTTCTACATACATAATTGGATATTTTAGGCATTTCACATTAAAACAGGATCATAAAGTTTAATTACATTTAAATAAATTAGTATTTTACGCATTTATCTTTTCTCATTTATGATATGATGTGACCTTATATCATAAAAACAAATAAATGAATTTAAAACTTTTTCTATATTACGTTAACTGCCCGAAATAATACAAAATTTGTCTTGATATACAATTTTCACATAACTTTCGAACAGATCTGTATGTATATGATATGTCACACAAGTTTCGAAACGTTAAAATCACAGCAAAGATTTCATGCTGATTTAATTATTGGATTATGTTTAGTCAAATTTTGATTTGTGTGTCTTTTAAATTCCGAATGACAAATCACAAATTTTTTAAAATTCATGAATAGTGTCACGAATGTGTATTACTGCGACTATACGCGTATGCATGAATAATTCTATTTTGCGTCTAAAAACTGAATAAAATAAAATACTCTACCAGTCCCTTAAAATTTGCCACATATTTCCTTTTTTGTTCGTCCTAAAAAATTTGTCACTTTTCACTTTTACCAATTGTAGTAATGGACCTCACAATCCACTAACTCATTCTCACTCACATTTTATTTAACAAATATAAAAAAGTAGGACTCATATGCCACTAACTTTTTCAACATACTTTCTATTACATTTCTTAAAACCTGTGCCGGATCAAATAGTGACGAATTTTGGAAGATTGAGAGTAAATTTAGTTAGATGAAATAATTGGAAATCTTGAAATTCAGTTATTTTGTCATTTAAATTTTAAAATACGCTAGACAAACTCATTCTTCATAATTAAATAGGCAATTAAACATTTCTATAATTCCAACAAGCCCACATATTAACGAGTAAAAATTCCACGGTCAATCCATAACTAATGGCATGATGATGAGGTATACCTCACCAATGGAAATAAACATGCCACATGTATTTAACATCAATTCACAAGACTAACGGCTCCATTATTCAAATTAAGGAAAGTAGCTAATAGCTTAATGCTAGTGTTAAATATGGAATGACTATATCCTAGAATTGGTTTGAAATATACTCCAATATAAACTTCACAATATAATATTTTACTAACAAGAAAAAGTAATCATAGTTTACATTACTTTCACAATTTTAATTGTTTAAGGCGTAGTATTTTAAGATTTGATGGGTAAGAATTTTTGTGATACTAGCTTTAAATTTGAATTAGTATTTTTATTTCTTTTGTTTATGAAAGTTAGAAACGTTACTATAATGTAGTACTACTAGCTACCGAGTAAGTTTCATAAGATCAAATTTTCGATAATCTTCACGCTATTCTATTTAAAATAATATAAGAATATTTTATTTTTAATTTTTGATTGTCTTGTTTATAAAAATTTCTTAATTTTACATGCTTATAATTGAAAACTAGTAGTACAATTTATTAAGAAATATAAGTTATAGTCATAAATTTGTTTTCTATTAATTATTATACATATATAAATATAGAACAAAGACAATTTCATACCCATCAAATCCTAAAATAGTAGTCCAGTATCAAACGATTATAATTACATTTTTTTGGATAAAATATTACTCCCTCCATTTCGCTATAGTTGAGGCGAAACTTTTGGGTATGGAGTTTTAGAAATGAATGTTGGGTGTGTTAAATAAATAGATAAAAAAGTAAGAGAGACGAAAAGGTAGAGAGAATAAAGTATAAAGTGAATAAAGTAAGAGAGAGTAAAGTAAGAAAGAGAAAAAAGTTACCAAATATGGAAATAACTCGACTATGAAGAATCTTCCCGAAATGGTAAAATGACTCAACTATGGCGAAACGGAGGGAGTACTATTATTGTGAAGTTAATATATATATTAGAGTATATTTCAAACTAATTTTAAGATATGGTTATTCCATATTTAATGGTAATAATATGCTACTTTCGTTAAATTAAATAAGGAAGCCGTCAGATTTGTGAATTGAAGTTAAATTTATATAGCATGTGGGACCTTTTTTATTTTCATTTGTCAACAAATTATTGGTTAGGTATACCTAGGCATGCACACGGTTTAAAAACTGCTGGTTCCGGTTCGGAACCGCCCGTTCACGGTTCAGAAATTTCTTGAACCTGAACCGGCCCGGATTGGATTTTGGCGGTTCCGGTTCCGGTTCAAAAAACCGCCGGTTCTGAGCTGGTTCGGCAGTTCGGTTTTATTTTTATTTTTTATTTTTATATTTTGTTTTTAGTCTTTATTTATCTATGAAATGTGTGTAAATAAAATTCAAACAATAAGGATAAAAATTGCAATTTTATTGATATAAATTTAAACAAGACTACAAGTCACAACGATTACAGTTTACAAAAGACTTGAAACCTTAAACAATAAATTTAAATATTTGTTATTGTTTTAAATGTCTATTTTAAATATTATTATCCAAATTATATTAATTCTTGTTTTTTTACACATTTTAATCTATATATTGAGAAAAATAATCAACATACCTACATTTAAATCCAATTATTTCCAATTATTTGAACGCGTTCACATTTTATAAATATACAAATTATGAGCAACATGCAACATTCAAATTTAATTAAACTATTTTAACTAAACTATTCTAGTTGATGCTATAATTATCTATTAATTTGTCTTAGAAAAAAAATTATGACAAAATATAGAGCAAAATAGTAAATACAGTAATAAAATGTAAAAAGTAAAGTGTGTTTTTTCTTCTAAATTGAAAAAAAATTAATGAATGACTAAATATTTAGTTATAAAAGAAAACACTTCAACATATTTTGTCTCGCATCGAAACTGAAACATAAAATATTCAGAGATGTCTTTATAAAAGAGAAACAACCAAGAATGGTTTCTAAGAATTTAGAGGTCCAACAAATAAATGACAGCTATTATGAAATTCTTGTAGTTATTTATTAATGAAAATTGATTTTTAAATATAAAAATTAATTTTTAGAAATAAAAATAAATTTTTTTTCAATTTTATTCCGATCTCTGAAATTCGTGAACCTGAACCAAACCGTTCGAACCGCCGAACTGTCTGGCGGTTCAAACCGCTGCGCCCGTTTCCGGTTCCGGGTTACAAACCGGCGGTTCGGCCGCCGATTCGGTTCGGTTTGTGCATGCCTAGGTATACCACATCATCATGCCACTTGGTATGGATTGATCATGGAATTTATACTCCGTACTAACTTGATTCGACTGATTCAAGAACTAACGTCCATAAAATAAAATACTAAAAACAATTCACAAATCTGCATAATCTGAAGGGTGATAAGGAGAGAACATTTCCGAAAAAAACCAATTTTTCCTCTTTGGATTGCTCCCTATATCTCTACATATCTCATCGTTGCAATGCAGCTGCAGCATCACACCAACGCAAGCCCTCTTGTAGTTTTCGCGGCTGTAGCGACGCGCGTTTGCCTCCCATCTCCTCACGTTCGCCTCCATCTCCACCACCGGAGGTAGCCGGAACTTCCCCGCTAGGAAATGCGCCAGCCACTTGCTCCTCATCTCGAACGTGAACAACGTTGCCGGGCTCTCCGAGTATCCTAGGATCGCGAGCTGCGGGATCCTAGGATGTATGCACTCCCTGGGACAAAAATGTTAGTAGTGACATAATTTTTGAAGAATTAAATAAAATCGTGACATCTTGTGACAGGTAACTATGTCACATTCGAACAAATTAGATTAATACAATATAAGTTCATTGTATTTTTAAGTTTGGACTTAAAATCACTACGAGATTAAAGTTTGGGCTATAGTTCAACAGCGGTCCGGCCCATAAAAATAGGCCCAGAAACATGTAACAATGCCAAATCGGTTGGTTACCTATAAAAGGGAGCTGAGGATCCAGTGATGCATTTCTTGAACTCGAGCGACGAGAAGATCCCAGCGATCTTCTCGTCGCTCTTATACCCTGTGGCAAAGATGACAACGTCCGTCTCCAAATGGCTCGTCCCACCATCGAGGACGAGGCCCTTCTCATAGAATCCTACCACATTGGATTTCCTCAAGAGGAGGCTTCCTTCCCTCACTCGGCTGTAGAAATCTCGAGGCAAGATCATGAACATGCACGAGCAAATTTGCTTGAGGAACGAGTGCTCGGGGACCATGTTGTACTTGTTGAGAGGGTAGATCCATCGGAGGTAGCATTCGACGAGCTTCGAGAAGATCCAACGCTGCGGGATAGGTGGACGGATTAGTGTCACGGTTCCTAGTTTTTCCCCCGAACTTTAATTTGGCCTTTTCTTGAAAAAATGTGACCAACTTGTGTCTAGTTTTAAAAAGTTTTGAAGTTTGAAGAAAACTTTGATTATGGTATAAATCGACTCGATTGGCTATCGTGTGGATTTTATGTGGAATTATTTTCCATGAAAAAAGATAAAAATCAAAATCTTTAGATAAAAAAAATTAAAAATCGGGGCAAATAGGAATTTTTTGCATGAAATCCACAAAAATTTTGCGGGGCGATTCATTTTTATATCGTCAAACTTTTTCCGGACAAATTTTCTAAAGATAAGGTAAATTGAAAATGTTTTTCAAAATGAAGCCAAAGTTCGAAATAAAAATCAAAATACTTATCCCAAAAATAAGCTACTATTTTTGTGAAAAAAAAGTTAGGAGGATAATGTTACCAAAGGTGAGAGTATAAGGGCTAAAAACCATAGAATTAGCCCTTCTTCAGGTTTATGAACCATTAGTTCGGAAAATCTGGTTAAATTCTTGAATGTGAATTTGACCATATCTTCTGAACCAGCCCAGTGCACTCTTCTGAAGAGCAGAGTGCACGGATGCCTCGGACCTAAAAAAAATACAAGCAAAGGTTAAAAAATTGGTCATACGCTAAAAAATGCTCGATTTTGGGCGTTCTTACCGTTGTTTTTGGCGATCTCGGCCGCGGTGTCAACTGCCGACTTTTGGAAACCAACAACAACTACTCTCTTGTTCTCCGTGAACTTTGCTGCTTGGATTTTCTCCATTGCAGCATAGTTCATGGAGTGAAGGACCTCGCCATTGAACAAGGCACGCGTGCTTGGGGAGAAATCGGGGATGTTTGGGACATCGCTGAACTTGCCGATGCAAAGGATCACAAAATCCATCTCATACACCTTCAAAACAAATTCATTAACAAAGTAATCGTGTTCGTGCTCATGGATAACTTAGAAAAGATAGATCAACGAACTTCCCCAATTAACAAAATCAATTTTTTCCTTATATATAAGAAAACATGCCATAACAGAACTTTTACATAATTCATAACACACACAAAACTCCAATAAATGAACTTCCTCCAATTTACAAAAAATCTCAAACTTTAATCCTAGCTAAAACACCTTAATAAACCATAAAACACACAAAACTCACATATAACAGCACTTTCCCCATTTAACAAAATTTCAAACTTTCATATAATTCACACACACACACACACACACACACAAAAACTCCTAGTGTCTTCATCTATATGCATCTAAAAGAGAAAGAATATTTGATAATACATAGGAGCTGTTCGGTTTGAAATATTGTATCTCGAAATTAAATATGTACTGTGTTTGGTTCATGAGATTGAATCTCACAACTCAATCCAAGATGGATAATCATGTGATAATCAATCATGACCAATCCCCTCCAACTAAAATAATTTCACAACTTAATCCTAGATTATATCTTGGTTTATTTTATCTAGCAAACCAAACACCACCATAGGATAATCGATCCTCTTGTTCTTCTTCAACACACACACGCACGCACATACACACACACACACACACATAGAGAGAGAGAGCATTAGCACCATAGGTGGCTGCAGAGGCTGCAAAACATTCTCAACAACCACCTTCCATTTCCCTTTACATGAGAATGCCTCACCACTCCCACCCCACAGCCTCCAATCACCACCACCATCGTCACCATCAGACGACAAACAATAGTCGAGAGCAGTGACCTTGGAGCCGAACCTGATCCTCGGAACAACCTCAAAACGGACAGCATAGGACCTAACATAGTCCAGCACCTGGCTGTGATCCGGGAACGCTTCCGCCACAGAATCCGGCCAAGCAAAATCCGAAAACTTGAAATACTCCTTGGGAGTCTGCAGCCTGGTCGAGTCTATGGTGCTACACCACACTCCCCCAACGCAGCTTCTTGCCTCGAAAACAACGGGATCGAACCCTTTTTCGAGAGCATGCTTGCAAGCGAGAATGCCGCTTATCCCGGCTCCAATGATCGCCACCTTCTTCGCAGCCATGCCGGATTAATTAGGGCAATCTAGGTTTTTTTTAGTGCGTGTTTTGTGTGAAGATGTAAGATGAAAATGAAAGATGATATTGCACGTTCCACCAGTGCATGTGCTGGTTTAGATGGTTGAATTTATTGAGTCCTTGCTGCATGCTTGCAGATTGACACTTTGCAAAAGGTCAATGAGAAATTAATTTCATGAATTCTGCTCCTAGGTTTGAAGTTTGAACTTTGAACGAGTCCAAATTTAATTATTTGGAGGGTGTGAGCTGGCATGCAAATGTCCGACCCCCGAGCCATCCGAAGAGTCTAACCGTCGTTAAAGAATCAAGCCGAAAAACGCTATTTATGCCCCATCGAACGTGTACATGTCGTATAGCGATTAGTAGCCTAGTGGTTAAGTGATTGCTTAACAAATCACGACCCCGCCCCGATATATTGGAAGAAAAAGACGTGTAACAATATCGATTTGAGATTTTTTGGAACTTATTTTATGAAATTAAATTAAAAATACGCTTCATTATTCAATTCTTTGTTCACTTCTACTGATTTCGTCCCTTCCAAAATTGTATCATGATTCACCACTATTATGGATTGAAACCTGACGAATATGGAGTTTATAGATTAAATGAACTCTCTAATAAGTTAATCTTTTGATGAATTGATGGCCTTGTAGGACCAACTATGATCAACGAGAAGGTTAGCCTTTAATTTGTCCCACATCATTTTTGGCACTTAAGAAGGGTCAAACATTATGATCATATGAAATAAGTTGCAAGATAAGAGATTTGTCCCATGTCATTTTTTTTGCACTTAAGTAGAGTCAGAATTTTAAGATATGAATCTAATTGCGATATTTGTCCCATATCGATTGCATGTGGTGTAATTAATTAGTTCTTGTTGTTTTTGTTGTTTCAATATTGCACCAAACAAAACTTTCGAAATCGATTTATGATATAAGAAATGGTATATTTATTGAAAAAGGGTCGAACATTATGATAAAATGTGGTATTTTCCTGAACGATATAATCCATGTTAGGTCCTAAAAATTTAGACAATTTTCTACACACGACAAACTCACAAATAAACAAATAAACTAGTTAGAGGTGAAAATAAAGCATATCGAGACAATGTTATAAATGCATCGACTGAATTTGAGGTGATATTTAATACTCTAGTTTTAGTTATTTATTGAAATATCATAATTTCCAATTAATGGTATGTCACAAACTCAACAAATCTGAGGATCAACGGTGCAAAGATCAATGTCACGGCGTTGATTAATTTTATAAATAACATTATTGTCGGTCTCACAATTAGTAAATTAAAAATTATGTGATGTAATTGTAAACTAAGAAAATATTATAGTAAATTGTTTGGTTAATAAGAGGATTTAATGTCTACTTTTATGAACGTAGGAAGTATATTGTGATACAATTTATAAGTACATTGTGATAACAATTTTTGAAGACCTTTTAGAAATTTGGCCATTATTTTATGTCAAAGAAAATGGTCGAATTCTCTTATTGACTTTATTATGAAAATAAATTGCTGAAATAAATGTGCATTTGCTGAAAAGTTGACTTGATATTTTGCAAAAGGTCGGATACATGTCGGATGCAGAGACGTAGTCAAATTCTTTTCAATTTTATTTTTACTATTATTTTTATTTTTCAAGTAATAATTTTCTGTTTTTATGGTTATTCAGTTCAATTTTATGGGGTATAAACAAGTGTTTAGTTTATATAAGACCCATCAAAATGAACATATATAATAGTAATATTATGAAACATGCATATTTATGATTTCTGAATAATTATGACTGTAGATATATTGAAATATAAAAAATAAAATTTGTTGTGTGTTAGTGTGTTACATAGACGGTTTTAAAATATTGAGACCCTAAATTCAACAGGTTTTTAAATCTTAATTCAGTAGTATATTATAAAAAGGTCCTAATAATCAAGAAAAATGAAGATATATGGAGTACAAAATTGTAGAAAGTAGTATTAAATTTTTATTCTGAAAATTAGGATTCCAAATTTTCAACATATTATTTACTTAATTAAATTAAATGGACTGTTTTTGTCTTTGGATTATTAAATTACAAACTACTTATTCGGTAATAAACTTGGGATTTGCAAATAATTACAATTAGTAACAAATTAAACCCTAATTAAAGCACGTAACAATCGCCGCCCGTTTCAAAATGGATCAATCTCAGCCGTTTGATCAATAAAATGACCGTTGAAACGCTCCCCCCAATTAAAAATTCAAACTGCCGACGAATATATAAAAACGCAAAAATAAAATAGTAAATCCCTCACCATTCTCTCTCTTCTCAATCTCTCTCTCTCTGAAGAATTCGTTGAATTTTCGCTGTGATTTAACATTTCAAAGATGATGTTGAGGTCAAGCGCTAAGCCGCCACTCGCAAGGTCTCCGATTCGCCTCCGTTCACGGCGCAAGCCTCTGCAGCCCGCCGCCGACAACGTCGCCCGCACTCCGCCAGGTTGATTTTTGAAGAATTGGTTGAATTTCGTATTTTTTTGGAATGCTTTTTAGGTTTTTGTGTGTAGTCGATTTGTGCGATTGTTTAAGAGGAGATTGTGTTTATTGAAGAATTTAGTGTTGTGTTTTGATTTTGGAAAATCACTCGATATACTGATTTTTTTGAAAGGCAGAAACGCATAATTTTTTCGATCCGAGCTGTGGTTTTAGCTCGGTGAGTGTGGGGATGTTATTCATTTGATACGATCTGTTTTCTTCTTGAATTTATCGGATAATTTGTGATTTTCGAAGAATTTGTGGATTTTGTTTATTGGAATGCTTTTTTTAGGTTTTGTATGTAATCAATTTGTGCGATTGTTTAATAAGAGAGGAATCGGTTTATGTTTTCGTGAAACTCTTAATTTAATCCAAGCTGAGGTTTTCTGTGAGGGAGTGTGGTTTATTGATTTGATTCGATCATTTTTCTTGAATTTGTCCCTGAAACTGTGTGATTTGATCAATAGTTATGAGGGGGAAAAGTTCAAAAGAAGAAATGTTCATCTTGTCATGAATAAAAACTGCAAATACTGAGATGATTTCAAATAAAAGTGCATAATTGAATCATTTTATATTGGTTCTGCCTAAACTCAATGTCCTTTTTCTTGATTCTTTTATTGCCTTTTATTGGAACAACTCCTTTCTGATTGCTTTTGAAACAACAGGTTCACTCACAAAATCCCAGATTCCCAACCGCAGCTGGGACATGGAACAGTCCGGGCTTCGCCCCGAATACCACACTATTTCTTGTGAGCTAAGGGCCCTAGCACAAATGGTGCACCAAGAGCTTGGAACAAAAGGGAGCTCCTCGTTCAACGATGGAGGTGCTCTCGGGGGTCGAAGGAGCCCTCTGTTTGAGAGGGGCAGGATGTATGATGAGTACTCTGCAAGAAGAAATGAGAGGCTCTTCAAGAGAAAGGCAAAGGGTGAAGTTGAGGGGTATGAGAAGAAGCCTGCCTATGACCTTGGTGTTAGAGTTGAGTCTGCAAAGAAGAGGGTGGAGGCCACCAAGTTCGACAGCCGGAGGAAGGCGGCCGTGGCAGCTGCTGCTGCTACCACCACGCCGGTGGCCGAGAGGTGGGAGGCACGGACCCCGAGGTATTCGCTGAGGAGCACTAACAAGGAGAACAAGAAGCCTCCAATCCCAATGGCTGCTGCTCTGAGTATGGAGAAGTCTGTGGGGATTACTGAGAGGAAAGTTAGGAGGTCAACTAGGAAAGCTTGAATCTTGTTATGGATTGTTTTGATTTTGCTGCTTGGTTTTACTTTGGATATTATTTGTGGGATTTATGGTTATGTGCTGAAATAGCCTATTATTTTTATTCTGGTTATGTAGTAATGAGGCTTATGGTTTGTATTTTGCTTCAACAAATGCTAGTACTTGGATTTGATGGAATGTTATTACTTGGTCAATAGTAGTTTAATATATATACCAATAACTTTCTTTATTTGTGTTGAACAAATTATTATATTGAACATAAGAATGGGCCATGGACACTATATGGCAAGATTAAATTTGATTTATTCGAATTTGAATAGTGTGAATAAGAAAATTCTATAGTTAAATAAAAGAAATAAAATTGAAAGTAATAGGGGATATAAATATAACTATTTGTATATTTATAGAAATGTGTTGGTAAATAAATATATTAGTCAATATTTTTTTTGATATTTATAAATTTGTTTTAGTAATTTATTATTAATATCTTTTTAACATCATCATATTTTTATTTAAATAAACCATTCATCAAAAAAATTAGGTACGTTTTTGTATGAAAAAATTTAACATAAATATGTGAAGAATAATTATAGAGAAGATTATAAGGATCATGATTAATTTCCTTAAATAATGAAAGTGCAAATTACTAATGGAGTAAATATTTCTCTATCAAATATTTACCAGTCTTTAAATTATAAGTTTCTAATATAGGACTTTTTTTAGATTAGGTAATTATTTTTTTGTTTTTATAAGTATTTCATCCTTAATTAGGATTGTTTATTGTTTCCATGTTGTGAAAGGTTGCCATTCATACGGTTCTTAGAACCTTTTCTATTTAATTCAATTAAAGATAGTTTTTTTTTCCCATGTTGTGAAAGGAAATAAAGGAAAGAGTAGATGTAATATACCTATAAAAGGTCAATTAATACAACCATTTTTCTTTATTTCGATTGAAAAAACAATTGCTCTCTCTCTTAGTATTTGCACCTTTTAGCCATCGTTTTTTTCACCTATTTTTGTTTCTTCGAGTACACTAAATCTACGTCGAAACGTAGTAGACCAAGCGTGCAAACGGTATGTTTTACTTCAATCAAACTGATGTTTATGTTTTTTAGTGAAGATTTTTATGCGTCTCTTTTTCTCTTATTCTTTTTTAAATATTATAGAGTAACAATAATAAGTGAATTATCTTCTGCTTTTGTTTTTAATTGGATGTAGAGTAATTATAATATGTGAAATATTGCAGATGTTGCATGAAGATAGTATCAGCGAATCAATCTCTCGACTGCAACTGAATGAAGCTACTTGGACTTGCGCATGTGAAGATAGAATCAGCCAACTACCTAGCGATATTCTGATATCTATAATCTCTCGACTGACTCTGAAAGAAGCTACTTCGACTTGTATACTTTCAACTTGTTGGCGACATCTCCATACATATGTGACTCATCTCAATTTCCCAAAGTTCAGAGATATGATTGACACAAAATCAAATTATTTAAGTATGATCGATCATGTCTTGGATTCACATAGAGGCACTCAAATAAAAGAGTTGGTGGTGGATGTGTATTCTCTACAATTTGACAATTGTGACAATTTTGAGAGGTGGTTCGAGTTTGCCATAACTAAGAAAGCTGATAAAAATATGTTTACGTGTTCGGTATCGCAAAAAGGGTCCAATTCTAAGACTTCCAGTTACATATGGTATGAAATGCCTTAAAGATTTGTATCTAGGCAATGGAATAAAAATGACCGATCAAGATTTTGAGCTTTTGGTTTCCAATTGCCTTGCTCTTGAATGCTTGAGAATTGAAGTATCTATCAGCTTGAAAAATGTCTCAATAGTTGGGCACTCAAAATTGAAGCATGTAAAACTATCACATGCTTGGGAAGTTGAATCCATTGTGATTCGCGACGCAAAAAGCCTCGTTTCTTTGACGCTCTATAATTTGTCAACTGGATGTGCCGTCAAACTTAGTAACATTCCGAAGCTTACCAAACTCAATTTTCAAGAAACTCCTGAACTACTCACGCTTGCTGAGCTCCTTGTCAAAATTCCATCTTGCGTACGCGACCAACTACAACTACTACGCCTCTCAACTACATTTGAGTGTTATTATTTTGTGTATCGGGTAATAACTTTTCTTCAATTTCTTTTTTGTTTTTGTATACTCCAATAGTCCATATATATAGTGAATAATAAATGTGAATTTAATTTGCAGATGGATCTTGATCATGATGAGTTGTTGTGGGTTGATCTTGTAAATATAAAACATCTAGAGTTGGTGATTGATACGAACGGTTATCTTTTATATGACGAGCCTTTTCAACACTATGTGCGCCGTTTGATTGAAGCATGTGGTTCATTGGAAAAACTTGTGATAAAGGTATGCATTAACTTAAACTAACTGGATATCAATTGTAATTTGGGGCAGTCGTTACGTTGTTTGATGCATTTTTTTCAATTTGTGTTGCAGTTTATGCATCAGACAAGGGAAGTGATGCATTGTGAGGAGTGTGGGAAAGTGAAGGACATGGATCATCCTCCAATGTGCGAGGAGTGTAGGGAAGTGTGACTTTATTGGTCAACATGTAATGTGTGAGGGGTGTAGGGAAGTGAAGGGCTTGGATCAACCTCCTGCTGCTACAGAGTGTAGTGGGTGTCGACATCTAAAATCCGCACCAGGATATTTGGAACAACAACTGGGGGCAAAGTTGCCAGTAAAATATATGGAAATCACGGGATATTTTGGCTCTTCTTGGCAACGGAAATTGGCTTTGGACGTCATCAATAATGCTAAAGCTCTACAGAAACTGACTGTCGTGTCCTGTGACCAAGTGGCATTAGCTCGTGCACGTCATGATTTTCAACACACTCCCTTCGTCCATTATGACACGGGTTCTAGTTTTATTAGATGGTGGGAGTTGCACAAGTATGAGATAGAGAATAAGTGGTATTCCGAATGATTGTTGTGGGGAGTCTAAAATGGAAGGGCTGGATTAGTAGTTATAGTTATAAATATTATGCACTTTAATAGTTTTCCATAACTTCCTTTACATGCTTTGTTTGATGCCTTTCTATTGATTATAACCTCGCTTAGTTTGAATATTGATATGATAAATAGATTTTAATTTGTCCAGCTTAATTTCGTGGCTCAAATCTAATGACATTATTTCTTACAATTACATGAAATATATTATTATTTTGTCTCTTGTGTAATTAGTTTGAAAGAATCTAATTATAGTATAAAGAAGTTTTAAAGGATACAAATTAATAGTAACAAAATTAAAATATTCGAGATTCGACAACTCTAGACAAAGCATGTTTCAACATAAAATCATCCACATAACACAATATATATGTTCATCTTGTCAAGAAAAAAGTTCAAAAGAAGAAATGTTCATCTTGTCATGAATAAGCACTGCAAATACTGAGACAATTTCAAATAAAAGTGCATAATTGAACCATTTTTTCATGGTTCTGCCTAAATGCTAGTATGCCCTTTTCTTGATTCTTTTATTGCATTTTGTAGGAAATCATGTTTGTTTTGAATATGATGTTTCGTGCACGGTGCAGCAAGTGTCTATGGAGTCTCCTTTGCCAGGCACTATCTATTTCAGTATTATAACAAATTAATATTTATATTCTTACTTGTAACTAATTAATATTTCATAATTACGATATTAATGAAGAAATTAGTCAAAACTCAAAACTATAAAAATAAGAAACACATTTATGTTCAATACTTTACGTAGTATTCTTTTTTATTCTCTAGCTTGATAATTAAAATTATTCTTTTCCTTACTTCTAATTTTGTAAATGGTTAATTGCCAGCTTATTTGCGAATCCATAAATGTATATTTAAGTACGACATGCTTTTTTTTCCTTCTCTGAATTATTCTTCGAAACAATGAGTCGACATTGATAATAATAATAATAATAATAATAATAATAATAATAATAATAATAATAATAATAATAATAATAATAATAATAATAATAATAATAATAATAATAACACATCAAAGATCACCTAATTTTCGAGAGTTTCACATGTCCACTATTGAATCATATCCTTCATTTTTTTTCCCCAACTAATTACTGGGATCTACCTTGGATTTCGGTAAGGATCTCCTCATCCACTTTTCCCTCCTCCACTCCTACTCCACTCTCGACGGTGTGTAGATGTGGGTTGCTCATTTTGTTGGGCTAGTTGTTTAATTTAATAAGGTCTCCTTCCTTGGTTGTTGCACTTGAGCCAGAATTCCTCCATCATTCCCGCGCATATTATTGATGGAAGTCGCCAATTGTGTCATTTGGCATGCAAGATGATCAAGACTAATCATTTGCTCATATTGTTCGTCATGCATCTCATGCACTACATTGTAATTGGCTTGCAAATTGTTTTGCATGAGTTGTTGGGATGTGATTAGATCCTCCATCATTTCTTCTAAGCACTTTGGTGGCATTGGCGGATGATTTGATTGATATTGGCCAAGTTCTTGTGGCTGAAAACACGGAGGGAATCCACTTGGATCGGGAGACCAATAAACATGATTAACATCTGATCCATGGAAAGCTTGGTAATTTACTTGTGGTGGTGGACCTTGATATTGTTGATTCGGATCGGTCCATACAAAATTGGAATGATCATGCCATCCAAGATTGTATGGATCTGTGAAATGATCCATGTTGCACTTTAATGGCACACCACTCTCGTCATTGGCTCTTGAATTGATTTCCTCATCAGTTTTCTCCAAACTCTCTGACTAGACAAGCTGGGCAGTATGTTGAACTTGGCAGTTATATGAACTGCCCAGGACAGAGAAACCAATACCCACTTGTTCTCTCAAGCGAGCTTCCTTGCGTAGCCTCTTCGGTGTCTACTTAACTCCAATATCGAACAACAAACTTGGAGAAGAGGACCTGCTCATAACCTAAAAATAAAAGAGAAAAAAACAACAACAAAAAAAACAAGTCAAAAACTATATACAATAAGTGTAGGAATACATAACAAGACAACAACACCGTTCCCCGGCAACGGCGCCATTTGAGAGGTCGGGATTTTGCACGCGTGTCGTAGGCGCGTGTCCCTTCCTATTCAACAAGATTTATAAGTTCCCACTTTCCAAAATACTATTAATTAGTATATGGTAAGTTAGGGTGTCGAACCCACGAGGAACGGTAGCATCCGTTATGTATTTCCACACTTAGAAGGGTTTTGGCGATGCCGCCACGCTCTAAATTGGGGGTGGGAACTGAACTACAAAATATAAATAACACCTAAGCTAAGTTGGGAACTAAACATGCAAATAAAATACAATAAGAAGAAAGCAATTAAACTGGAACGCAGACTGGGCAATCTGATAAACTGGGCAACTTAGCAGTGGCGAAAATAAGAACATTTCGGAAATGAAAAGAGAGCAGCAACTTGCATGAGCATTCCTAAGATTAGAAATAAAAAGAGACTAAGTTAAAAGCTAAGGAAAATAAACTAAGTGTTAGCTACTACACAAAGTCTAGAAACTAGGATTGTGACCCTTAAAAATAGCTAAACTAATTTAATCCTAAAAGCTAAACTAAATAAGATGTAAATGGAGGTTGAGTGCAGAAATTAACTAAGCTAAAAGGGCTGCCAAAAGTGAAAAGAAAGCATGTACTTGTTGTCTCTTAAACCTTATTACCCAAGGTGTAAAACCAATGGATAAAAGCCTACAACTAATGGTCCTTTCACTTAACTTCTAAAAGCTGATATCTCTCCTAATTCTACATCATAAGGCACGAAAATATGGAGAAGAAAGAGAGTAGATGGCTGCTACATAATTAAAAATGCAAGAAAAACATAAAATCATCAATTAAACTACCTAAACATGCATTGGAAACACCAAATGAAAAGCTGAAAATTAAAGCACTTAAACATGATAGAAAGAAGCTTCAAGAACTCTTAAACATGGTGAAGAGAAACTGATTTTAAAAGCTTGAAAAAGGTTTTAACTAAACAAGAACATAACCAACACTAGAACTAAACAACAAGCTAAACCGGAAATCAAACAAGAACTAAACTTTAAAACACATTCAATACATAAACACTAAGAGCAATTACTACTTGAAATGAGCCTTTAAAACAAGTCCAACAACAACAACAACTAAGATTTAGAAAGGAGCAAAAGTACTATAAAGTTAAGAACAAGCAAACTAGAGAAAGCAAACACTACTACTAAATTACTACTACTTCAACCCATGGTGAACAATGATCTTGGCAGCCTTGAAGTGAAAATCTCTCTTCTTAAGGAAGAGAGAAAAGTTTCCTAGAGAGAGAAAGCTAAAACTAAACTAAAGAGTGATAAAGTGGAATGTCTTGGTAGTTGGTCCCAAGCTAAGTTAACTATTTTTTTACATATCTCTCATTTAACAAAAGATATTTCCTTTTTCTCATGTTTTAGACGGAGGTGGACACGTGTTGCAAAAGGAAGCAGTCTTGTAATTGTGCTCAAGTGGCTTCATGCAGTTTTCCCGTCGGGTCCAGCTTGGCCAAGCTGACAGCTTGGGCAGTTTGCCATTTTTCTGATTTTCTTCAAATTCTTGCACTTTTTGCCTCCTTTTTGCATCATTCCACTACAAATGCCTTTCTACAATGCCTCCGAACCATAAGCTCAATTCTCTGCCAACATAGCATCTTTTCATGCAAATATTCAACATATAAGTGCGAAAAGTGATCAAATCCGAGTGACAAAAACTAGTTTATCAGACGTTCTCAAGTCACAAAAATAATCAAGTTTATGAAAGAAATTTTATTAATTAAATTTTCCGATTTAATTCATATGCAAGTTCTAAAATTTTTCTATAGGGTGAGCGAAGAATAAAAGAATTTAATTAGGAGGCATACATTCTAATTAAAGGTTTTACTTTCTTAAAGTCTAATTAGTACCTTATCATGTTTTCTAAAGGACTATCTCCGCGAAAAATTCAAGTTAAGGAAATTAAGCAAACGAGGTGAACTTTCTATTTACTATACAGTTTATGTGAGAAGTATTTTACGTGGGCTTCATCACTAAGTATTTTTTGTGAGCTTTCACTTTATATACGAAATTATATTTCAAGTCCATTTTATATTGAAAATGATGTTTAAGTGCGATCTTTTTATTTAACGTGCAGTTTTATAAAAAGTACTATAGTGATAAATGATTGTTGGTTTTCCTATCGTATATATAATTGTGGGCTTTCCTATCGTATATATAATTGTGGGCTATCTATCCTATATGATTATGTGGGCTTTTCTATCCTACATATTATTATGAGCTTTATGTTTGGAGTACAGTTTTTATGAAAAGTGTTTTGTGGGCTTTCCTTAAAATGCTTATGAGTATGCTTTGAGTTGTTTACATTCTTAGTATGTTTTGCAGTATGCTTTCAATTATTTACGTTCTCAGTATGTTAGGCAGTTCAGTTATTTACGTTCCCAGTATGAATGCTTTCAGTTATTTAAGTTATTAGTATGTTTTGTCTTGCCAAGTTTTGTTTTGAACTATACCGATCTGCTTGTCTAGCAAGGGCGACGTCCCTACTAGACCAGTTCAGTTTAAGCGGATTCGGGTCTGTAAGTGGGATGAGCCCATACATTCCCAATTCACACAGTTACAGATATAGTATTTGTTCCAGGAAAAATAGACTGCAGTCACAGATTTTACTTAGAAAATGCTTTTAGTGTCTTCGGGCCTTTTAATTAAAATCCCCGAGCTCACTCAGTAGTGGCTTAAGAAAACCAGTTACTTTCCAGTAAAATATATTTCGACATGTATCCACTGAGTACACAAGTACTCAGCCTTGCATATGTTTTAAAAATATGCAGGTTCGGCAGTGATGACGATGGGCGGTGACAACAAAGATCCTTCGATAGAGTAGTACTTGGATGCATCTTGTCTCCATACATGGTGTCATTCGCTCTTGACCGCTTCTGCAAATGTCTAGTTCATTTTTCAGTTTTGTTAGTCCGAATTAGTGATATTCCTAATTTAATGTAATATGTTCGCACTATACATATTGAGTTAATTTTCAGTTATCCAAAGTTATTTTCAGTTGTCTCAAAGTCATTCCCCTTTCTTCCTGGCTTCTTTCACCCTCCCTAGGTTGCGGTAAACCGAGCTTTCTATCCTTAGAAAGTGTGGTCGTGACAATCAACTTGAATGAACATATTTTGAAAGAAAGTGTGAGTTTCAGTAAAGTATATAGAGATCACTCGATATTTGGGTTTTTCGTGGCAATGGGAATTGGCTATGTACGTTATCAATAACGCTGCAGCTTTTCAAAAACTTATGTTTTGTCTTGTGATCAAGAGGCATTAGCTCATCACGGGTTCTATTTTAGAAAGACATGCCGAGTTCGAAGAGTACTATAAAGAGAATCTGTGGTGGGTTGACTAATTTTTGTGGACGTACCAAAATAGAATGACTTAACTATATATTGATCATTGTGGGAAGAAGTATAAGTTTTTTAAGTATACCATTTATCTGCATGTTGTTAGTTGATTTCATAACTAAAGGAGATAAAAATTTCTGGAAATATTAATGACTTTTAATAATTTCCATAGCTACCTTTAAATGCTTTATGTGATGCATAAAGTATTACCACGGATGATATGATCAAAGAGATCGTAACTAGTTTAACTTTGTTAAGATAATTATTGGTGAGATAGTTTCATCAATAATTCGTAGGGCGCTAGATATGAGCAATCGATAAGTCAGACATAAATTTTGTTTAATTTTTTATTTTAATATTGTATCGAATCAAATCAAATATTGTGTTTTTGTAAATAAAAAAATACTAAACAAAAACAAAAACATAAGTATAATAGAATAGGGGTATATGATGTAGTTAGAATCAGTTAGTATTAAAGTATTTTAATTTATAACTAATTTTGACAAGTTTAACAGGTTATGAATTTTAAAATGATAAAACAACCCATAATAAAATAAACTTATTAAACAAAATTCGAAAGAAAAAAGGCATCTGCGTTTCCTTCTTTAATTGATGTGAATGCTCTGTCAAAAATATATTCTTAGTTGGTGTGAATAATTGAGAGATATCAATCAAGATTTGAAATATCAATTACCATATTTACGTTTAATAATATGTTTGCAAAATTTTTGTATATTAATTAAAGTAAATAAATGAAAATCATGATTTGAATGGATATATGCGTGTGATCTTAGGATAGAAAAAACTGCCTACTTTACGTAAATTTTCCAAAACTAGCCATTTCGATTTTTCCTACTCAATAATTTTCACTTGGCTTAATTAGATCCATTAATCCAATGGTTTGAAATTGTCACGTAGTTAATTTTAAAACCAATTCATTTATATATCGAATAAAAGGATTGTTCCTGTTTTTAATTTCGATTAAAGATGGTTTTATTTTTTTGTTTCCATGCCCCAATTAAACTTTCCTTTTATATTTCGATTAAAGATGGTATTTTTTTTTTGTTTCCTTCTTGTGAAAGAAGGGGTGTCCATCTAATCAACTTATAAAAGTCCTACACAACCTCTATTTGTATGTGGATTGATATCTCTGTTTACTCCCTCTTTACAGTTTTCACCTTTTTTTCTCTTCAAAACACTAAAACTATGACGAAACGCTTTAGAAACCAGGTATGATTTACTCAATCAACCTTTTCTTTAATTTCTTTTAGGATCTTTGTTTACTCTCTCATTAGGGTTTTCACCTCTTTATTCCTTCTGAGTACACTTAAATCTATTGCAAAACGTAGTAGACCCAACTGTGCACACGGTATATTTTACTCAATCAACTGATGTTTACGTTTTTCATTACGTTGTCTCTTATTCTTTTTTAAATATGATAGAGTAATTATAATATGTGAATTATTGCAGATGATTTTTTTTTATCTTATGCTTTTGTGTTTATTTGGACATATAGTAATTAGTAATGAAATATTGCAGATGTTGCATGAAGATAGAATCAGCCAATTACCTACTGATATTCTAATATCTATAATCTCTCGACTGACTCTCCGAGAAGCTACTTCGACTTGCATACTTTCAACTCGTTGGCGACATCTCCATACCTACGTGAGACATCTCAATTTCCCGTATAGACATGGGATTGACACAAAGTCAAATTATATAGGTATGATTGATCATGTCTTGAATTCACATAGAGGCGGTCAAATAAAAGAGTTGGTGGTGGACATGTTCATTCATGACTGTGACAATTTTGATAGGTGGTTCGATTTTGCCCTAAGTAAGAAAGCTGAAATAATTTGTTTAAGTGGTTGTTTTCGTAATAAGGATCCAATTCTTAGACTTCCAATTACAAATGGTATTAAATGCCTTAAAGATTTACATCTAGGTAATATAATTGAAATGACTGATCAAGATTTTGAACTTTTGATTTCCAATTGTCGTGCTCTTGAATGCTTTAGAATTGGAGCATCTATCAACTTGAAAAATGTCTCAATTGTTGGACACTCAACACTAAAGCACGTAACCTTATCATGTGCTCGGTACGTTGAATCCATTGTAATTGGCAATGCAACAAGCCTGATTTCTTTGACGTTATATCATTTGGGAACTAGATGTGCTGTCCAACTTAGTAATATTCCGAAGCTTACCAAACTCAATTTTCAAGAAAGTTTTAATTTACTCATGCTTGCTGAGCTCCTTGTCGAAATTCCATCTGGCATACGCGACCAACTACAACTACTGCGCCTCTCAACTACATTTGAGTTTGAGTCTCATTCTTATATGTCTCGGGTAATAATTTTTTTTTTCAATTTTTTTTCTTTTTATATACTCCATATGTATAGCAAATATTAATAAATGTGAATTTAATTTCCAGATGAATCTTGATGATCATAAGTTGTTGTGGGTTGATCTTGTAAGTATAAAACATCTAGAGTTGTTGATTGAAACGGGAGATTATCTATCTTGTATAGGGCCTTTTCAACGCTATGTGCGCCGTTTGATTGAAGCATGTGGTTCATTGGAAAAACTTGTGATAAAGGTATCCATTAACTTAAACTAACTGGATATCAATTTTAATTTGGGCAGTCATTACGTTGTTTGATGCATTTTTTTCAATTTGTGTTGCAGTTTATGCATCACACAAGGGAAGTGAAGCATGCTATGTGTGAGGGGTGTAGGGAAGTGATGGGCATGAATCAACCTGCTGCAGAGTGTAGTAGGTGTCAACGTCTAAAAATCATACTAGGATATTTGGAACGACAACCGGGGGTAAAGTTGCCAGTAAAGTATTTAGAAATCACGGGATATTTTGGCTTTTCTTGGCAACGGAAATTGGCTTTGGACGTCATCAATAATGCTAAAGCTCTCCAGAAACTGATGGTCGTGTCGTGTGACCAGGTGGTATTAGCTCGTGCACGTCATGATTTTCGTCACATTCCCTTCGTCTATTATGGCACGGGTTCTAGTTTTAGTGGATGGGCCGAGTTGCACCAATATGAAATAGAGAATAAGTGGTATTCCGACTAATTGTTGTGGGGAGTCTAAATATTATAGACATAAATATTATTCACTTTAATAGTTTTCATAACTTCCTTTACATGCTTTGTTTGATGCCTTTCTATTGGTTATAACTCGCTTAGTTTGAATATAGATATGTTAAATAGATCTTAATCTTAATTTTATGATTGATGAGATATGTATCATGAATTCATTTCAAAACGTACGTTCCTAACATTTATACAAATTGAGCATCCACTATAGATGAGCCGCGACTGTGTGAGGGAGGCGCGGCTGAGCCTTGACGGCCTATAGTGGGAATAGGGAAAGCCAATTGTTTTAGCTTGAGAATTTTTGCTTGTCTTGTTAGTTTGGTTTGTTGCGGGACTTTTTTTTTGTACTTTTTGTCTCACCATTGTTTTTTTTAGCTTGAGAATTTTGCTTATAAAAAAGAACTTTTTGGGAGGGAGGGAGTAATCGTTAATAATATATTCCCTCCGTTCCTTTTGGGTCTCATTTGAGTTCGACACTAGTTTTAAAAAAATGTAAAGAAAAGTTGGTGAAAAAAAGATAGTAGAATGTAAATCCTACTTTATAATAAAACGTAAATGAAAAAAAAATAAGAAAATGTGGGACCTATTATTAATTATGAAACATTTGGCTTAGTATATATTTTTGTGTTGATGATATAGACTTTTGCATAACAATCAACATAAATATCAATTAGTTTATTTTGAATAAGGAATGTGTCATCTTAGCCGGGACGGAGGGAGTACTACTATGTCAAATAATAGAGTGGGCCGGGCCACTTTTTATTATTATTTTCACATGAATAGGTCCAAATAATAAATTGTAAATTATTTGAGATACATGTAAAAATAGACAGTATCATGATCTCACTCTTTAGGGATTTTACCTCTCCATCGTAGTATTAATGAAGAAACCATTGCACATGGATGATTAATCCTTTAAAACGACTCCATTATAGCCTATACTTAATATAGTTGGGCTTAGCCCAATCTCTTAACTTTACAATGGGCGAGCGAATTATTCAAAGCTACTTAGGCTTTATAGCCCATTTAATTTATCTAAACTGAATCATATAAACACGTTTTTAAGTATGACATGCTTTTTTCTCCATCTCTGAAGAAATTATAATAATTATTCAACAAAATAATGAGTCGATATTGATAATAATTACACATCAAAGATCGCCTAATTTTCGAGAGTTTCACATGTCCACAATTGAATCCATATCCTTCATTTTTTTCCCAATTAATTACTCGACTCTACTTGGATTTACGGCTCAATTATTTTATCAAACTCGAACATATCTAAAATGTCTTTGTAGTACGATGTACTTATATTAAAATAATGAATGAGTCACCGCTAAACACATCCAAGAATGTCTAATGTTGGAGAGTTCCACCGTTGAATCTTTTTTCTTTCTTGTATATATCTTCTCTTTTGCTTTTCGGATATAGCCAAACATAGGAATGTTAACTGAATTTGAATCCTATGGGGTTGACTCAAAATAAGAGAATTCTCATTATTTAATTTTATCAGAATTTTTCAAACTAATAAAAGCTAGTCGAATAATTCTTTTCAAAAGTACTTTGAAATTATGTTTTCGTTCTTTACTTGAAAGTTATATAGTATATTAAAATTTTAAAATAATAATTACTTAAAAAGTGTAAGTATGTTGCGGATTTTTAGTAGGGATGTTGAGGGTGTTAAATAATAGATAAAAAAGTAAGAGAGAATAAAGTAGAGATTGAATAAAGTACAGACAATAAAGTAAGACAGAGTAAAGTAAGAAAGAGAAAAAAGTTACTATACATGGGAATGACTTAACTATGAGGGAACTTCCCGAAATAGAAAAATGACTCAACTACGAGGGAACCGAGGGAGTACTTAGTATTTAGTTAGGTATGGTCAAGATATTTGTGATTAATTAATGGTTCAGCACGGACCGTCGCTGCCGATCACAACAATTGGTATGAACAACACTTATTCTCTATCTCATACATGTACAACTCGGCCCGTCCACTAAAACTAGAACCGTCATAGTCGACAAAGGGAGTATGTTGAAAATCACGACGCGGACGAGCTAACGCCTCTTGATCTCAAGACACTACTGTAAATTACTGGAGAGCTTTAGCATTATTGACGACGTACAAAGCCAATTTCTGTTGCCACGAAGAGCCAAAATATCATGTGATTTCCAAATACTTTACGGGCAACTTTGCATGTTGATTTTGGCCTAGCACTTGATCAAATATCCTATGATTTTTGGATACCGACACCTCCTACACTCTGCAGCAGGTTGATCTATGTGTCTCTTTCCATCACCACTCACACATCACTCTCCTTGTCTGAGTTATAAACTGCAACATAAATTGTAAAAATGCATCAAACAGTGTAATTGACTGCACCTAAATTAAAGTTGATGTCCAGTTAGTTTGAGGTAATTCATACCTATATCTCAAGTTTGTCAAGTGAACCACATACTTCAATCAAACGACTCACATACCGTTGAAAAGACCCGCCACTGGGAAGAGAACCGCTTGTCTCAATCACCACCTCTAGATGTTTTATATTACAAGATCAACCCACAACAACTCAGGATGATCAAGATCCTCCTGCGAATTAAAGTCACATATATTCATATTTGGTATATGGAGTGTATTATAAGAAAAAATTAAATTTAAGAAAAATCATTACCCAAACCTTATAAAAATAAGAATAAAATATAGTTGAGAGGCGCAAATCGTTGTAGTTGGTCGCGTATGCAAGATGAAATTCTGAAAAGGAGCTCAACAAGCATGAGTAGATCAAAAGTTCCTTGAAAATTGAGTTTGGTAAGCTTCGGAATGTTGCTTAGTTCGAAACATCCAGTCACTATGGATGTCGTCGCTTAGGCACGACAGCAGGAAAATTAATCAATATAAATAAGTTGTATGAATGTTTGGAACTTACGTTTTGAAAAGAATTAATGATACATATCTCATCAACCAACAAAGCTGGACTAATTAAGATCTATTTATCATCTGTATTCAAATTAAGCGAGGTTCTAATCAACAAAGCATGTAAAGGAAGTTATGAAAACTATTAAAATATAGTATAGAAGGATAATTGCGAGAGGTCGCAGAGAAGAATCCCGTCGAGCAGCCAATTATCGTTCTTTAAGGTTTTTTTGATAAGATAAATTGCAGAGAAAGATAAAAGACGATAAAAGTAGATAAATTCTGATATATTGATAGAAGAAAATAACAATGGTCCTAACTTAATGAACAAGAAATAAACCTAACTTACCGAACAAGAAATAAATATGCTATAAAGAAATTATAACTAAATATTTAATAAGATATGAGGGATATTCATGAAGATATGCCCGTATCAAGTATCCACGACAAATAGTCGGAACACCACTTATTCTCTAGACCCCGTATGTCATGATGGACGAAGGAAGTATGTCGAAAATCATGACGTGCACGAGCTAATGCCTCTTGATCACAAGACAATACACTCAATTTTTGGAGAGCCGTAGCATTATCAACTATGAACATAGCCAATTGCCGTTGCCACGAATTACCAAAATATCCTGTGATTTCCAAATACTTTACGGGCAACTCTGCATGTTGATACATGATGCCCATCGCTTCTATTCTTTTTAAATGCTGGCAACCCATGCACTCTGCAGCCGCAGGTTCTATAATTATTAAATCCTGGGAATTCGTGTTCCTACACTCTGCAGGCGCAGGTTGATCTATGAGCATCATGATCCTACACTCCTCACACATTGGATGTGCATTTATGCCCAGATCTTCCTTCGTAAACTGCAATACATATTGAAAAAATGTGTCAATGACTGCCCCAAATTAAAATTGATTGTTTAACTTTAACGCATACCTTTATCACAAGTGTTTCTAGTGAACCACATGCTTCAATCAAACGGTGCACATAGCGTTGAAAAGGCCCATCACAATAAAGAAAATCGGCCGTCTCAATCGACAACTCTAGATGTTTTATATTTATAAGATCAACATACAACAACTCTTGATGAACAAGATCCTTCAGCAAATTAAATTCACATTTATTACTTAACACTTGCTATATATAAGAAGAAAACAGAAATTGAAGAAAAGTTATTACCCGAGGCGTAACATAATAAGAATGAAATGTAGTTGAGAGGCGCAATCGTTGAAGTTGGTTGCGTATGGAAGATGGAATTCTGACAAGGAGCTCAGCAAGCATGAGTACATTATGATTTTCTTGATAATTGAGTTTGGTAAGCTTCGGACTGTTACTTAGTTTGAAAGCACATCCAGCTGACAAATTATGGAGCGTCAAAGAAACGAGGCTTATTGCGTCGCAAATCACAATGGATTCAACTCTCCTAGCATATAATAGTTTTACATGCTTCAATTTCGAGTGCCCAACTATTGAGACATTTTTCAAGCTGAAAGATACTTCAATTATCAAGCATTCAAGAGCAAGGCAATTGGAAACCAAAAGCTCAAAATCTTGATCGGTCAATTTAATTCCATTGCCTAGATACAAATCTTTAAGGCATTTCATACCATCTGTAATTGGAAGTCTTAGAATTGGAACCTTATTGTTATTCCAACCACGTAAACAAATTTTTTCAGCTTTCTTAGTTAGGGCAAACTCGAACCACTTCTCAAATTTTTCACATTCTAGATAGTCCAAGTCCACCACCAACTCTTTTATTTTAGTGCCTCTATGTGAATCCAAGACATGATCGATCATACTTAAATACTTTGATTTTGTGTCAATCCTATCTCCGAACTTTGGGAAATTGAGATGAGTCGCATAGCTATGGAGATGTCGCCAATGAGTTGAAAGTATGCAAGTAGAAGTAGCTTCTTTCGGAGTCAATCGAGAGATTATAGATATCAGAATATCACTAGGTAATTCACTGATTCTATCTTCATTCAATTCGCTGATTCTATCTTCATGCGACATCTGCTATAATTCACGCATTATAATTACTCTATCATATTTAAAAAAGAATAAGAGAAAAGGAGACGCATAAAAATCTTCATTGAAAAACATAAACATCCGTTGATCGAGTAAAACATACCGTGTGTACTGGAAGAAGCGAAAAAGGGGAAAACCTAAAGAGAGAGTAAACAAACATAATGATCGAAATATAATAAAAAGGTTGTATTAATTGGCCTTTTATAGTAGCTTACGTCGACCCTTTCCTTTCCAACATCGGAACAAAGTAGCAATCTTTAATGGAATTAAATAAAAGAGGTTGTAGATTGATAGTTTGAAAAGATCAAGATAGACTAGGAAATATTTAATTATCATTGTAGATTTGATTAGGCTTGAAAATAAATGTCCAATTTAATTCACAATTCATGTGAAAAATAAATAATTACCCTTTGGCCAAAGAACTCCTCCAAGAAAAAAACGTACAAGATAATCAAAATCTAGTCGGATCCTAATCTAATAAGACAATAATTAATCAATGAAATCATAGAGGATGTTAGATTGTAGCTGGATTTTGGAGTGCGTGGATTTAAATATTATATTTATCCATTTTGATCCCAATCTTTTTGTTACAAATAAATTCCCAAGCCTATTATTTTTTTCTCCCTTAAAATCACGCCACTTTTCCCTTGTCTCTAAACCGATCATGTTATTATGCACTTGAAAATCTGCAAAAGATTATGTTTTGTAATTGGGATAGGATTATATTTTCTAGGTCCAATCTATCTGTCTCATGTGTCTATTTATATGGGAGCAGAGCACATAATTTTGTGATCTGAAAAATCTAATATGAAATTTGTAGTCATAACTCTAAATAAAATAAGTTCTCCATTTCCTGTCCAACCACGTTGGTGAACCACGTAAATCTATGTCTTCTTTACGTTTCTGTTTGTCTCGATTACACAATTACTCTATTCTGTCACAACAAACTGGTGTTTTTTGGACTAGGGTTTTGAATTCCGCATATGTTAGGGTTTCTGTGTTAATCATCAGGATGTGCTCCGAACGTTAAGGTGAATTCGGTTTATGGCAAATCTAAGGCAAGGAAGGAGAAGTCTGTTCATCAAGCATTGTAATGATTCATCTGCAAGGAAGAATTCAAGTCAAGGTGGAGATTTGTTAGTATGTATTGAATCTGTATAGGATTATGTTTCCTAATTTGGATAGGATTATGTTTTCGGTTATAATTTGTACTGTGTTAATTTTTATTGGTTGTAATTTGTTAATTCAGCCTTTCCATTTTAGACTATCCACTACAATTGGTCGGAACACCACTTATTCTCTAGAACCCGTGTCATGATGGACTGATGGACGAAGGAAGTATGTTGAAAACCATCCATCATGATGTGCACGAGCTAATGCTACTTGATCACAAGACACTACAGTAAATTTTTGGAGTGCCGTAGCATTATCGATGATTTGTGTAAGAATTGGAGAGAAAGAGAATTATTTGTTGCTCCCTTTCTTATTTGTTCATAGCTACACTCTCAACTTGGATAACTTAGCCTTCCCACTTCATTTAATTTTTCTAAACTAAAATGGTTGTGGTTGTGATTGAATCTTGACGTGTTTTTATTACTCCATATTTTAATGCATTTTCAAAATACTATTACAAAAATCACGTGTCAGAATCAAATATTTGATATTTAATGGGACATAGGAAGTATCTAAAACTTGGGCCCACCAATTTAAAATTTTTGGCTCTGTCACGGAGCATGGGTAAACCCAATATTTCAAAGCATAGTTTCCTTAATCAGCAAATAGTGAAACGCTGCAATTCATTAAAGTGATAATTGAAAAGTAAAAAGAAATGGATGGAAAATGCATTAACATTTCAACTTTAAAATACTTATTATAAATGGACACAAAATTAACATTCACTAGTGAAACAATTTTTCAGGCCCACAAATTGTATCCCTGGCAACAGCTATACACAATACTGGAAGAGAGAGAGAGATTAGAAATTAATGGGATGATGCTTTATTTCTCTATACACTTTGTTTCATCATCTCCCATTTTATATCTCAGCTCCATGTTTTGCTTTTTATGTCTTTCTTCAGTCAAGATATTGTACCTTCTCCGGTTCTCCCAGCCTTCTCGCTTTTTTCCAATGTATTCATTCTTTGTTTATAAAATTTTAAATATTCAAAAGATCTGAAAATATTAAGTATAATTATCATTCTTGAAAGAAAAGTATTTAGCTCAAAAATATATAGGAGTATATATTTTTTCTTTCGTTGACATACTTGGTGATTTGATTAACATTTAATTGGCAATATTTTTACCATTCAATTTAAATAATAAAGTAGTTTAATTATAGTTATCATTCTTGAAATAAAATACATTATCTAAAAAATATATTATCCTTGATTTTTTCTTTTATTGTTTATTATTTTATACATTTGATAAGTTATAGTTATCATTCTTGAAATAAAATAATTATCTCAAAAATATGTCCTTGATTTTTTTTTCTTTCGTTGTTAATTATTTTTTACATTTGATAATTTTATTACCATTTATTTGGGGCATTCAATTTTAAATATTTGGGTTTTTCATGGCAATGGAGATTAGTTATGTACGTCATCAATAACGCCACTCCTGTTCAGGATATCAATAAATATTTGAGAAAATCTGAAAAAGCCAGAAATGAACTATGAGCATAGCTTTTAAATCAAATTTACAACTTATTATATATTTATAGTATATATTTATAGAGTGAAATAATAAAATCTAAGATATCAATAAATTAATCCAATAAACAAAGAACAGATATTATATGCCTAAGGGAATGAACTTGGGATCTCACCATCAAGGCACCGCCTATTAGAGCCAACTGAGCCAACTATTAATATCTGTAATGGCGGATATATATATATAATATAGGAGTATAATAAACTTGCAAATGGCTGAGGGGGCCCCCTTGCCCCACCGTAGCTCCGCCACATAGTGGCGATTAGCTACATGTTGCAAATTGATTTAATTAGGAGACATTTCAGAAATATTATTGATTTTTTAGTGTTTTTCATGCCTACTTTTAAATGTTTTGTTTGATATTTAGTTGCTTACTGGGTTGGGATTCCCTGTTGTGCAATATGCTACAATATGTGATGCTGTGTACATCCACATTATCCATTGCTTGAAAAAAATAATACAAGTATGTAAAATTATTCAAAGATGGAGATGTGCACAGCATCTCCTATTGTGGCATTTTGCAGAGCAGGGAATCCAATCCCGTTGCTTACTATTGATATTTACCACGCCTATTTGATAATAGAGATAATGACTAGGTTAGCTTTGTTAAGATAATTATTGACTATAAATCCACGTGAATTGGATCCAATCTCGATATAAAAGTTACAAAATGTAAATAGTTTTCAATATATTGTTCAATTAGTCATACAATAATAGCCATGCGGTATACATTTCCTAAACATTTTTTTTTCGGATATTACATTTTAGATGATTATAATATGTGAAATACTGCATACGATTTTTTCTATAGAATCAACGAATTACCCTTATCTCTTCTGACTTAGAAAGAACCTTACTATTGATTATATAGCCTAACTTGATTTGAATATAGAGATGATAAATATTAC
>NC_062965.1:52738029-52884638 GCF_023119035.1 Salvia hispanica | reverse complement strand
CAGTCTCTCTCTCTAGAATTTTCGCTCTCTCTCTCTAAGAATTTGTGGTGATTCTGTTTCGCTTTTTTATCACTAAATGCGAAATTGAAATTGAAATTGCAACGGGAATGAGGAATGTGCAGTGGGGGTTGTACCGGGGGCTGTGGGGGTGGTACGTAGTCGGCTTTATCTATGATTGGGAGTGGGGGACCCACCTGCATTTATCGTTTTATTTTTCGGTTTGACTGAGGTTGCTTTTATTGGTAGAATCCGACGACTGTATATTTTTTTCCATTTTGGATAAATTCTTTGATTATATTCCACTTTTTTATACAAAAGGTATCGTGGCGCCAGATTTGAATTTAATTTGGAGCGTGGGTGAATAAAATATCTATAATTTGAATAATCAAATAATCCGATTATTAAATTTGATTCAGATTTATTTTTATTTTTGAATTAGATTGGATATTTTTTCCTTTATAGGAGTAATTTGGATGTAGATTAGTTCAGTTCGAAGTGGGTTTTTTCAAAATCGAAAAAATTCTGAAACTCTAAAGTATGATTAATATTTAAAAGTTTATAATCTAATATAGATAATAATTTAATAAAATTACTTATGATTTTGATTTTTAGATTTTCAGGATATTTCGGATTTAATTGTGAAAACAAGGAATTTTAAATTTAAATACCAAATATTTAAATTCATGAGACCCGGGCTCATATTATTGGGCTAGCCCAATGGGCCTGTATTTTTGAGAAAGATCCACAACTCACCTGATTATCACATAGTATTTGACATAGAAGAGAGAAAATATGGTAGAAAGACAAACTTGAAAAAATATACTACTAGTAACTAATCTTTGTGGATGCTCCATTATTATAAAATAAAATTTGACTGTTAATTGTGGACTGATGGAACATTTTTAACACAATTTTAAAAGTATTGCAAACATGATACAATCATCATATAGCTCGTAATTCCTTTATGTATCCTCCTTTTATGTTTTGATCTTTTATTCTGGATTGTATCGTTGAATACTTTTAATCAATCCATCGTTGTTTCTTCAAAAACATTGAGAACTTTTTTCCACAGATGGTATTTTCGGATCATTTTTGCAATGAATGAAATTCGCTTTAAAGTTGCAAAAGACAAAAATTTTAGTGCGCACGCCCACACCATGCATTCCATATGCAAAATATACTCACATGATGTTCATCCCGTTTATTATATGCATAATTTTGTGAATGTTGATATCATCATGAATTGCTCTCACGTAAGACCACCTTATAATAGATCTCATCTAGTAATTTGATGCCAAATTTTTAATTCGAACAACAATGATACTTGACATCACCATAATATCGAAAGAGAAGAAGAATCAAATCTGAAACCAGTTAAATAAATCGTCTTCAAATTTCCAATTCGAATAGCAACGATATCGAACACCACCACTACCGCACGAAACACAAGAAAACAATTCAATTCGAAAATTCGAAGTGAAAAGACATAATTAGCCTCCACTACTTATCAGCCTCCACGTCAGAGATGTTCCACTCCTCCACACGGCTCGTCGCCTTCTCAACCTGAAAAATATTCACATAATTCATTTTAATATATTAAGGAAATTGGATTAATGATAAATATAAAAAGAAATCCTCATTTTTACCTCAACTTCCCAATTTGTCCTTATCGTTATGAAAGCCAATACAATTGTTTGAACCGCCGTTCCACCAAAAATCATCCCAGCCCAAACTCCCTTTTGTCACATTAAAAAATCAAAATTCATAAATTACAATATCTTCACAAATTTCAATCTCATATTTTATTTCAAATATAATTAGGAGATAAAGCAATAATTTACCTTAGTTTCCAAATTGAAGCCCCAGCCTAAAACAGCTCCAATAGGGAGGCCAATAATGTAGTAGCAAAATATATTTATCCAAGCAACCCAAGCTTGCCATCCAGATCCCACAGCTACCCCTAATAACAATAAATTTTCCAACTAATTTATTTGGAATAATAGTATAATACTGAACTTTGATCGAATTCCATACCAATTTCATAATCTTTGTAAGGGACAATCCGAATCATATCAAAAAAATTGAATTTTGGTATAACATGAATACTAGATTCCAAAAATATCTAGAAATACAAAAAAAAATGGGGCAATATGTGAACTGAAAATTTTGAATTATGTGAAATATTCCAAAAATCTGATACGAAATTTGTAATTATTGTATGAATTATGTTATTATTTGAATACAATATCTATTTAATGTAACATTTAAATAAAAATTACATTTAAGTATAATTTATTTTTGGTTCAAAAAACCTAAGTATGATCGATCAGACAATCAAAATTTGAATGAGACAAGAAATCCGATTTAGTATCAAAATCTAAAAGAAATTGTATCGATATTTCAGTTTGATTGGTTCCACTATTAGGGTTACAATTTTTAAAAAAATTTACTCACCCTTCATTTGTTTGGCAATTATTGAAATTTTTATTGATGAGATCGAATTCGTCTGAATTTTATCCAAATCAATTTCACTAAAATGAATAAACGATAATGTTTTAGTAAGTAATTTCAGCATTAAATGGAGTCGGTCCAAGTCATTAGCAAAATGAGATGAAATCGTGTTTAGTAATCTTGCCGTTTAAGAAGTATCTATAGAAACAGGAAACCCACTTTTCCTTTTATTTATTTATTTTTTATTTCTTCGTTTACTAATTTTTTTACACCTAGTAGAAGAAATGCCAGAAATCGTCGTTGGGAAGGTTATATAGTAATAGCAAAATCCATTAACATTTTTGTTTTATAAGTATATTGGAAATATCATGTGGTTATTAGTAATTAATAGGTCATTAATTACAGTATAGTGAATTGTAAATGTGATGTTTTTTTTTTATTGACAAGAAAAAAATACGTTTATCTCTCTTACTGCTTTATTATCTCTTCTATTTTTCCCCTCTTATTTTATTTATTCTTTGTTTAATTATTTAAAAAACATTATCTAAAATCGTGTGCCTAAAAGGAGTGCCTCTTTATTGTCAATGGTTTGAATATTTAGAATTTGGTAATAGTTTGATGGAGTATTAAGTCTATTATCCTTGTCACATACTATTATAAAAAAAATAATCACTACTCATTTTCGAATCATATAAGACTTTACCTGATAGAACCGGTTGAACACTATTTAGAAGAATGCTTGATGCCAAGAGGAAGGAAAGATCGCCGACCGCCGCAGCAACTTCGCTACTAGGAGAGAACATTAGTGATAAATTGCCTCGAAAAATCAACACGATTGCGAAGAAGAAGACGCCTACAGCGGTCGAGTGCACCACGCACACCTTCATTGCGAATTTCGCTGCCTGCCCATTTCCAGCACCCAACTCATTCGCCACACGCACTCTAATAAAAGATCAAAGTATTATATAAAAGGAAAAACATCATTTACAAAAATGTCTTCATTAATTGAAAATCTACCCGATTCCAGCGAAAAATGATATTGCAAACATCATCTCCCACGAATTGATGATCAAACTGCAATTAATTATATATGTAAAAAATAATAGTCAATTTGATAGGGAAATTGCATCCCCATATGTTTGGAATCAATTCGAAAAAGTGATTCGAAACTTTTACCATGTTGATAAGGCATCGACAGCTATTTTGGCATTGGTGAAGAATCCAGTCATCACTATCAATATTCTGTAATACCAATTCTCTAAACTGAGGAAGAAAATTAATTGCCCATACATATGTTAATGTCACAACCGTACCAAAAAGAACAAAATAAATACTAATGCATGCCATAATACATTACTACATTTGCATGCCATATTTCACTATCAATATATTTGATGTAGGAGTAGAATTTTATAATGACATGATCCACTCATTCGAATTTTGACATAGTTCGAACGCATTCAAAAGTTTTAAGTTTGAGTGAACTTAATCAAAATATCTGAAAATTTAATTTTTTTTAACTGACTTTGAACCAACTAAAAAATCTAAAAATTTCTATGAAGGATCCAAAATTTAAAATTTTAATTATTATACTCCAAAATCTTTATAAATACTCAAATAAATTTTTATTTCTTTAAATAAATTTAATTTAAATAATTTTTTACATATAGTACTAAACATAATACTGATTTCGGATCTATTCGACTTTAATGAGGTCAATCCAGAATCTAAATATTGAAGATAAAGAATTTGGATTTGAGAATTCGAAGAAACTTTATAATTTGGATTGTTAATAGTATACATAATTCATAATCCATAGACAACTAATTTATGTGATATTGTATGTTAGTACCACCTTTCTTTCAAGTTTTTATTTTCATCTGTGAAATTAAAAAAACTATCAGTGTTTAATGAATTAAAGAAAATAAACAAAAAGAGAAAATAAAATTGAAAATATTAAAAGAATTAATTTTACCGGAAAAAAGAATAATACACCTAGATAAAAATCGATAAATAAAATATATGGTAAAAGGTGAGGGAAAGAGAGACCAAAGCATGACGCCGGAGGAAGCAGAGAGCTTGAGAAATTCTAGAAGGCCCGAGAAGGCCTGGACGGAGAAGCCCGTCCACGTCAGCGGGCAACCCCCAAATGCCACGTAGGCATACATCCCGATGACCAGGACCCACCACGAGATATCCAAAACGATCGCGATTCCGATCACTCCCATCTCCAATTTGCTCACGAAAATCCAATTGAGAAGGGCGTGGACGGCGAGGGCGAGGAGCGGCACCCAGATCAGCGGCGCCGTCTTCAGCTGGCTCTGCAGGAACCGCTGCAGCGGGAACTGGAACGCGAAGCTGAAGTGGAGCGGGATCAGCCACACCGCCGCTGTTCCTGCCTGCTCCGCCACGTCGTCCGGCTGCCCGATCAGCCTCAGCAGCGGCGCCGCGAACGCGTAGAGCGGGAGGAGGAGGAAGCAGCAGAGGAAGAGCACGATCCACGATCGCTGCATGTAGATCCCCAGCATTCCGTACTTCTTCGCGCCGTAGGCCTGCCCGCACAGCGTCTCCAGCGCGCTCGCCATCCCTAGCTGCAATCGATTCAAATTAGGGCCAAATTGATTCAAATTAGGATGAAATTGATTCAAATTAGGGTGAAATCGATTGAAATTGGGGTGAAATTGATTCAAATTAGGTGAAATCGATTCAAATTAGGGTGAAATCGATTGAAATTGGGGTGAAATTGATTGAATTAGGGTGAAATTGAGTTGAAGTCGATTGAATTAGGGTGAAATTGATTCAAATTGGGGTGAAATTGGTTGAAATTAAGGCGGAATTGAATGAATATGGGGGAATTGAGAGTTTAAATTACGAGGAGGCCCCAATTGAAGCCGACGATGACGTTGTTGGCGATGGAGATGGAGGCGAGGGGGAGGTCGCCGAGGTGGCCGGCGAAGGCCTGGGTGATGATGTTCATGGTGGCGTTGGAGACGCGGGAGACGACGGTGGGGCCGACGATGTGCCAGAGCTTCTTTGATTCGAGCCACGTTGCGGCGGCGAGGGAGGTTTCTGGGGTTTGTTTGGGTGGTGGGAGAAGTGATTGGTTTAGTTCATCGCTTGGATTTGAGATTTCCATGATTTCAGAGAGAGGGAGAGAGACGATCGGAGTTTGTGCAGAGCAAATGTTTGATGAAACGACTAATATATGGAAAATGTGTATCTGTTTTATAGGAGAATTTTGATAAAGCATGCACGTTTAGTATACGTTCACCTTTACATGATGATAAAGGGAGTACTATAATTTAAAGATCGTGAGTGTCTCATACTTTACACTCCCTCACTCTCGACTCTCAATTAAAGCGAAATATTTTTCTTTTTCGACACGAGATAATAAAATTCAACTATGTTTAGTGTGTTAAATAAATAGATTATATAGTCAGAAATTAAAAATGTCTATTTTTATAATGTGTTACTATTCCGTAGGAGATATTTTAAGTTAGGCGGAGGGAGTATGTGTTCTAAACAAAATTTGGTTTGTTTTGTGCTCAAACATGTAGATTTATTTCTTTATAGGGAAGCATTACATGTGAGAAAGAAGCAATTGATCGAGCTTAAGTGTGTCACTTTATATGCTTCATACCTATTTTTTTTAGTTACTATTTATTATAAAATTAAATATTATTACAGTATAAATCATAATTTTGTGTATATGAAAAAAGGGAATTTTTAAAAATGATAACCCTGTTTTCGAAAATTTAACACTATTTTTCGATTTTTTCCTATTAATAAAAATGATAAGTATCTAAAAACTACTCCCTCCGTCCGAGTATTAGACTCATTTCTTTTGAGCACATGATTTAAGGAATTGATATTTAAATAGTTAAAGTGGAGAGAGTAAAGTATGAGAGAAGGAAAAAGTAGGGAGAGAAGAAAAAAAAATAGGTGGAGAATAAAATAATATAGATGCTTTTTGCTAAAAAAGAAAAAGAGTCTAATATGTTGGGACATCCAAGTACCTTTTTGGTGCATAAATTATTGATAATAAGCATGGAAGATTGAAACTAATTTGCGATGTCTCATCATTGCTAAAAGGTGTATATATTTATTAGTGGGATTCATTGTCAAGTCATTGTTTGGGAAACTTCGACGCTAGGTGTTTATTGATATTCGATCAAATGTAGTGACACGTTTTTAATTATTGGTGATAAGATATGAAATACATACATATAAAATGAAACTGAATCCATCGACCAATTACTACTTAAGTCCACTTTTTGGTGGTGGAACTGAAAAAGGGCAAAGCATGATGTGTGAATAAAGTGAGATAGCAATTGATTTATCATCTTTTGGGGTTATTTGACAAAGAAAAATGAAAGGAAGAAAAAAATGGGTTCTTATCCCAATAATAAAAATAATTATAATATTTTTTTTCCTGTGAGAACCTTTATTTTAATGTTTATACATGTATATGCATTTGTGATATCCTTTATTTTAGATATTTTTACTGAGTACCTATTAATTTTTGTAATGTCAATCAATACTGTACTCTCTGTATGGAAAAATAGTACTAGTAATTTTTAACTTTTGTTTTTAAACATTTACGAAAAATAGTCATATTTCATTTATAAGCACTTTTCATGACACCAAACCTTCAATACACTCATTTATTGGGCTATTGATAGCAAATATCACGAACTATAACCAAATTCCGTATTTTTTCATGAACCCGAATTTGGTTGAAAAAAATCTAAACTTAGATCGTGTTTGGAATTTCCAATAATTGATGAATCCGGAGAAATTAAATTATAGGTGGCCTTTTCCAATTTAAATGTGACCTTTACTGGATTAAATCTCATCGAAGAGATGGAAAAAATTATATGAAGGTAAGGGTGAATCCGAAAAATGATCAAAGCTTGTGATATTTACGACCAAGTTTTACGTTTGCGGGAAAATCCAACTTTCAACCATAGTTCTTGATATTAACGACCACTTGCCCTAATTTATTTACATATACAATTCAAAGTCATGTACTATTAGATTACATTTTATAATTTATATACGTAGGTATAGAGTATACATAATAAGAATTGCAAATCATAAAGTAGATACGATCTTGTAAGGTTAGTTTTATTTTTTATCTATGTAATTAACTTGGAAGTAAGACATGTTAATTTGGCTTTATTCATGTAAAAAAGCATGCATGCATGTGAGTAATTTTTTGTTGTGACCTCACTTATAAGCTAAGTACTATTCGGAATTGATTTATAGTATATTTTTATGATAAAGTTATAGTGCATGCTGTCAAGTTGGTATAATTTTAGGAATTTTTTTAGATCTCGAGCATACTTTTTCGACAATATATGATGTTTGGTAGTTGATTAAATTACACTTACGTATTGAGTTAGTGGAGTTTAACATATAAAATTTGTTCATGTATTCAAAAGGTTTTATCTTGAGATCAAACTTACATGAATATTCTATGCAGTGATACCAAAGTTTTTGATTTAGAGTGCAACAAATAATATATCAATATGGGAAGACAGTGAGGTATTATGTTCTTTCCTTTTTTCTTTCTCAATGTCGTGTTATCACAATTAGCATCTCTATTTATTTTATTTTAATGGTCTGACAAATGACAAATAAATATTAAAATAAATCGGCCCGACTATAAAACAATTGGGCTATAAGTTTTAGAAGTATGTAGACAAATATACAAGTAAAAAAAATAGACTACTGGGCTTAATGTATGCTTAATGTATGAATACTATCGAGCTATTGGGCTTAACTTAAATGAAAATAATTTGCGTAAATACATGGCTGATAGAAGTATATACTTAAATGAAAATTATTAACATAAAAGAAAATATTGGATCTTTAAAATATTACTAAAAGGAAGTGTAAAATAAATTTTAGTTTTCCCTAACACTTTTTTTATTACAAACCTAAAAATTTATTTGAGAGGGAGAGAAGTGAAGATGAATGGACCACAACCAGGACCGGCTTTAGGCTGCTACTCCATCCCAGGCGCGGCCCCTCCCTCCTCCAACGCGCAGGCAGGCAGCCCGGAGCCCAGGTGCGGTCCGACCCCGCCTGCATTAAGGATGCTCTAAGCCTTGATGAAGTACTAGTATAATTTATATAAAATGTTTAGTCCGTATAGTTCATTAGCAAGGTAAAAGTTATTGGTTTGAAATTGTTGGATCATTATCGATTCAATATGACAACAATACAATGCAAAATAAATAAACATAAACTTTAAGGACTTAGTTTGATAAGAAACAATACAACTTATACAAACATGACAAAACATACCACAGTTTATTTGTAAACTTGACATAACACAATAAATGTACCTTCAATTGAGTAACACTTCAACTTCACAATTTGCAAACGGGTATTCCTCTACAGCTATTAAATATAAAAATATAAGTAAAAAACTATAACGCTCTTATAGATTATCTTGTTGAACGTATCGAACATCACCTTAATTTACTAAAATAAGAGTCAATTTTGAATAATTTGATTATTTCATGTATACTAGATTTGAGCTAAAAAGGAATGTAATCTAATAAAGAAAACACATTGATGGATTATAATCACTTGACCAATCTCGATTTTCACGCATTCAAAACCCAACAAACTTTGAGAAAATAAATACATCAATAAATAATAATTTTTGTGGTTTAGAATCTTAATAATGATCTCTTTATCCTGATTCTCTCGTATAGAGAATCAGTCAAAAAATAAAAAAGATAAAAACCCATTTGTTACAAATTTACAACTTAGCCACTCTTGAAAGTTGAATCTGGATATTTTCCAATATCCAAAACAAACAAATGAAATTCGCTACGTGGCAATAATCGAACGGCTTGTTGACTTTGTCTAATGTATTCAGTTTATTTCTCCCGGGAAATGCTCACCAACAAAGTAAACCTCATGAAATGTGTTCATTCTTGAACCACTTCTTTTTCACAAAATTTGTGTATTGTATAGTGATACTATTATTTAAGCGTTCAATCCATTTATATATTGTCTAGTAGTTTTGATAATTAATTGGGCTTGAGATTTTTCTAAGTGAGATATGGTAGTATCAAATTCTCTCATTATATCTTAATAACACGCAAACACAAAACACAGTGCAAAATTTGTGTGTATAATGACTCAAATGTTCAATCAATATAAAGTGTTTAGTAGTTTTGATGAATTGGACAAACAGATCTTTCTCTATACGTATAGTTTCAGTAGAAGTTGGCCATACTATGGAGTTTACCTACCTACAATGGAGTCTACAGCAGAATGTGAGCGCTTTGTAGCTGTGAAAGGCAGGTGCTTAGGTGCCTCAGCCCGGTCGAAGTAACACGAGCTTCTCTTTAGGCTGTAGGGCCAGCCATATCACCGTATCAGCACCTTCATCACTTGTTCTAAGGTTGCTGGATAACCTTAGAATATGCACAGGCTCATCCATCGCACAAAACCGCGACGCCAAAGTTTTCACATCGTCAATGGAAGAAATATCACAAATCTGCAAGAGACGGGGCAAGTAAACGCAGATTCAAGTGTAGAAACGATGCAGAAAATGATACAATACCTCCAAATGGACATTCTTATTGCCCGTTGCAGACTGGATCTTTGAGTGTGCTGCCTCACCCCACTCCTTGCTCCGGCACACTATATACACTGTTGCTCCACTGCAGAAACACGAAAACACGAGACACATGAGATATGTATGATATGGCTTTGGAATGGGAGATCTTTGACAGGAATGTCGAACCGTGCAGCTAGGCCCTCTGCAGTTGCATAGCCAATGCCAGAGTTCGCCCCTGTCACAACGCACTTCTTCCCTTCTATTCGTCCTTGCTCGTCTTCTGATCTGAGATTCTTTGCATGCTCCCTACCATAGGAGATTATCAAGGTGCAATTCACACACACACAAATACACATGTATGATTATATTTCTAAGAGATGATGACAAGTATGTTTTTGTTTACCAAAAATAAAAAGAACAGATCAAGATATGTCAACAAGTTCAACAAGTTTGATCAATAATTCATTAACTAAAAATATCAAAGTTGCTTAATTTTGCCTAAATCAAGATTTGACAAAGAATCCAGTCATTTCTTTGGTCAATGCTGCTTTCAAACTGTCAACAAATTTTATAATGAATCCATTGTACTAAAAAAGGTGAAGTTGATTAAATTGTTACATGACTTGGCTCAAATCAAGATTTAACAAAGAATTGAACTCACACACAAAACTTAGATGAAGTAAAACATTGATGCTTTCAAATTGTCAACAAGTTTGATCATAAACTCATTTTACTAAAAGTGAAGTAGGTTGATTAATTTTGACATAACAAGCTAAGTTTCAACAACTTTGTCTTCATAACGCAAAATAAAGATTTAACAAATAATTATGACACACACAACTTAGATGAAGCAGAACAGAGATGCTTTCGACTGATAACAAGTTCGATCACGAATTCATCATTAGCTAAAATAGACCAAAACTTGATCAATTTTGACATAAACACACCTCAATTCAGCAATATGACTCAACTTAGTATCCACAAAAAAAAATCAAGCTTTGATTAACTAATAAAAGGCCCCAAAAAAGGATGAATCATCGAAATGGGACTCACAAAAAAACTTTTTTGGTAATGTCCATGCCTGCAGTCACAGCACCGAAGAAAGACAACGTATCATAGCAAAAAATGTATACAAATAAATAAATACCAAAATAACCTCAACTTATTTTACTATTTTTACCTTTTTTCCGTATTTTTGAGTTAGCAAATAAAATAAAATTACAATATAACATCTATTTTTAAAACACAATATAAAAGCCTACATAATATTAGAATGCAAAAGAAAGTACAAAAAAAATAAAAATTACAAGCAAACTTCAATGATTACCGGTCCTTATTTCTTCGATCAAATCTCGCTGGAGTTATCCAGAGTTTGTCTATTTCTCACAATTCATACACCTATGTCAAACTAGACATAAAGATCAAAAACTATTTATTTCATTTTTAAAACATCTTCATCCTTATCTACTTTCATTTATTTATTTCTAAATTTTACTATTATTGAATTTTCAGTGGAAAAAAAAAGCAAGTGAGACATCAGTAGATCATGTAGCAGATAATGTGGAGAGATTCAGTCTAGCAAACCACCTCATCTGGGGGCTATGGGGGCTGATCTTGATACTCGACATCCGTGTCGATATTTCAACAAGATTTATAGCATGATTTGATACTAAACTAGTGGAAAAAATTCATTAAAAAATGCAGGCATATGTGAGCCACATTGAGTTTGATTACAAGCTAGGAATATGCAAGGCAGAGGTTTGAACAGTACTGGTTGAGAAAGCCAGCGGCGACGAAGCGACCACGAACCCGGCTAGAGATGTGTAGGAAGAACCAAGACAGTGTTCATTCTTGAACCCCTTCTTTTTCACAAAATTTGTGTATTGTATAGTGATATAATTTAAGTGTTCAATCCATATATATATTGTTTAGTAGTTTTGATAATTAATTGGACTTCAGATTTTTCTAAGTGATATATCACATACATATCATTATATCAACTTCTCTCTCTTTCACACAAAAACAAACACAAACACATACAAAATTTGTGTGTATAGTGATACAAATGTAACAAAAGTTCTATCAATATCTAGTGTTCAGTAGTTTTGATGAATTGGACTAACAGATTTTCCTCAGTGAGATATTAAACCTCTCTCCCTCTATATATTTTAATATATATAGTATATATAGTTTCACTATAAATTGGTCATACTATGGAGTTTACCTACAATGGAGTTTACCAGAATATGCACAGGATCATCCTTCACTGAAAATCGCGAAGCCAAAGTTTTCACATCGCCAATACAAGAAACATCACAAATCTGCAAGGAACGGGGCGTGTAAATGCAGGTTCAAGTGTGAAACGACGCAGAAAATGATACAATACCTCCAAATGGACATTCTGATTGCCTGTTGCAGACTGGATCTTTGAGCGTCAGCCTCGCCCCTCACCTTGCTCCGGCACACTATATACACCGTTGCTCCACTGCAGAAACACGAAAACACGAGACACATGAGATATGCATGATATGGCTGTGGAATGGGAGATCTTTGGCAAGAAAGTCGAACCGTGCAGCTAGGCCCTCTGCAGTTGCATAGCCAATGCCAGAATTCGCCCCTGTCACAACACAGTTCTTCCCTTCTATTCGTGCTTGCATAGCCAATGCTTTCTACCGTCAACAAATTTAATCGTAAATTCATTGTACTAACAAGAGAAGAGTTCAGTAATTTTGAAATCACACAACTCAAATTCAGCAATGTCCCATATCAAGATTTGACAAAGAATTTGAACTCACACACACACACAACACAACACACACAAAACTTAGATGAAGTAGAACAATGATACTGTCAAACTGTGAACAAATTTGATCATGAATTCATTCACTAACAAGAGCAAAGTTGATTAATTTTGACAAAACACAACTCAATTTCAGAAATATCCCAAATCAAGATTTGACAAAGAACTTAAAATCTCACACACAACTTAGGAGAAGAACAATGATGCTTTCAAACAGTCAACAAGTTTGATCATTAGAACATTTACTAAAAAGAGTAAAGTTGATTCATTTTGACACAACACAGCTCAAAATCAGAAATATCCCAAATCAAGATTTCACAAAGAGATCTCACACCCAACTTAGATGGAGCAGAATAGTGATGCTTTCAACCTGTCAGCAAATTTGATCATAAACTCATTTTACCAAGTAAAAGTGAAGTTGATTAATTTTGACATAACAAGCTCAATTTCAGCAACTTTGTCTTCTTCATAAAGCAAAATTAAGAGTTGATCATGAATTCATTCACTAAAAGGACCAAAAGTTATATAATTTCTGACATAAGCACAGCTCAGTTTCACAATATGAGTCAACTTAGTCTCCACAACACAAATCAAGATTTGACAAACAAATAAAAGCAGATGAAAATTCTTAAATATTTAGAGCAAATACACAACCCCCAAAAAAGATTAGTTTTTTTACAGAATTATGAAAATGGGACCCACAAAAAACCCGTTTTGGTGAAATTCTGAACCATATACCCCAAATGCTACTGATGTCCATGTCTCGCAATCACAGCACCAAAACGACAATGTATCAAAGCTAAAAAAAATTAAATTAAAGGGAAGCTAAAATTTTCTATTTTTTCCTTTACCTTGAGAAGAAACATGGCGACTGATGAAATTGAAATACAAATTTGAATGTGAATTGAAAAATCGGATTTAACCATGAATTGGGAGTAGACAATGAAATGCTTTTGAGGTAGTGAATAATGAAGTTTAATTAAATTATCCAATTGTATTTGAAATATACCAGAGGAATAAAATTAAACTCAAATATGAGATATATAATCTTTTAGATCATACTAAGCAAATGGAAGATATATAGTTAAACTCAAATATACCAGAGGAATAAAATTAAACTCAAAGTCTATTATCTTAAAAGTACAAATGTTGTATGAAAATATATTTGGGATATATAATCTTTTAGATATTATAACATTTATTATAATCTTTTATATATTATAACATTTATTAGTCCAATTCTCCTTAATTTGATTTGCTTCTATAACTTTTGTGGTTTTTGAAGGGGGGTAAAATATAGAAATTAATGAGATTAAAATGTTTATCAGCTAGCTCAACCACTTATATCCTATATATGTATATATAAATATCGTTTTTGGGTAATTTTTCCATTTATGATTAAAAAAAAATAATTACTTATAAATAAAAAAGATTTTTGTAAAATACAATTTAAGCTAAAGTCTTATTTTTTGCAAACTTTTAATTATCGTATTTCTTTAAATCGGTCATTTCCCTTTTTTTCTTAAGAAATAATTTAATGTTATTGTTATACGCAATAAAAAAGGAAACTATTTAATGTAATTAGGTGGGGTTAAACCCAAAATTAGACCCACTAAGTGACCACTAACTGCTTTGGGTTGACCATTAACCGATTATAAATGCATCAAATCAATATATTTTAGGCAAAATACAAACTTTTAAGGTTTTAAAAAATCGTTTTGGGGGGTAAATTTTTTTTTCGTTTTTTTTGGGGTCATATTTTTTCAAAATTTTTTTACTTTTCCTCGTTTTTTTTTGTTTTAGTAGGCCCGTCTTTTATCTAACTTTAAATTAGGTCCTTGTACAATCTTTTTTTAGGGACTTTTTTACATTTATTTTGGGTAATAATCTAAATTTAATTAAACTTAATGAACTTTTCATATTCCATTATTTAACTTAGCATAATCTATAAAGATCATTATCTTGTTATCTAATAATCTCAATAAGTTGTAGAGAATAATAAAAAGATTAACCGCGGGATTAAAGATTAAAATCAAATTTTTTTTAAAATTTCACCCAATTTAAATTTGATTATTTATTTTTTATATTGAAAGATCCCTTTCCCCAATATTTATAATCATAAGATAAATTAAATAAAAAAATTTAAAAAGGGTTCTTTAAAATTTTAAATTTAAAAGTATAAGGACCTACTAAAAGTTTTTACCCTAAGATAAAAGAAAAAGAATATCTTAAATAAAAAATTGTATGGGGCGAAAAAAAGTTAAAATTAAAGGGACCTATTAAAAGAAAAAATTTGCGAGGGGGATGAAACCTTAAATTAGTTGTAGTTAGCAATTAAATGATGAGTTAGCAATTGACCACTCCCCTAGCATGATAATACATAGAATAGTTATCGATTTAATCACTATCATATCTTTATTGAAAGAATTGAGATTTTAGATATTACCAAGCGTATATAAGAGTACTCGCGCGATTTAAATATGTAGATTGATTATTCCTCGATATTTTTGGCAAAATATATTCTTAGGTCCTTATACTTTAATCAAAATGTTCATTAGGTCCTTGTACAATTTTTTCGTTTTAATAAGTCCTTATAATTTTCACAATATTTTTATCAGGTCCTCGTACAATTTTTTCGTTTTAGTAGGTCCTTATACTTTTATCATAACTTTCATTAGGTCCTTGCATAATCTTTTATTTTAGGGACATTTTTACATTTATCTTGGATAATAATCTAAATTTAATTAAACTTAATGAACTTTTTAATATTCCATTATTTAACTTAGCATAGTCTATAAAGATAATATCATCTTGTCATCCAATAATCTCAATAAGTTGTTGAGAATAATAAAAAGATTAACTGTGATTATTGAAGATTAAAATCGAAGTTTTTTTTAGAATAACTATCCGAATTTTCAATTGATTATTTATATTTATATTGAAAGATACATTTCCCTGAATATTTATAATCATAAGATAAGTTAAATAGTAAAATTAAAAGATTCATTAAATTTAATTAAATATAAATTATTATCTAAGATAAAAGTAAAAGAATATCTTAAAGTAAAAAATGGTATAAGAGCATCCACAATGGGGCGGACGATGCGACGGACGATGCATCGTCCGCCCCTTAGTCCTCCATTGCAGCAACCCGCCCTAAGCCCATTCCTTAGTCCGCGGACTATGCACACATTTTTGCATAGTCCGGCCTATAGTCCGCCCCATTGCAGGGGGGACGGACTATAGGGCGGACTATGGACACATTTTTCTTTTTTTTATATTTTCTTCTATATATATCACCAATTTTTTTACTTCATTTCACACATTTCACTTTACTCTCTTCCCATCTCAATTTCTCTCTAAATTCAATTATGAATTCCGACGATTTCCATATTTGCAAGCATAAAATATAAAAAATAAAAAATAAATACTGACAATAGGATATGCCTTTAATTTGTGGTGTTTTTATATTTTTATTCTTACTAATTGATATATTTGCAAACATAAAAAATAGGATTAATGAATTTTTATAGTGTTTAAATATTCAAATAATAAGTAAAATGCTTAGGGCGGGGCTTAGGGCGTCGTATAGTCCGCCCCATTGTGGATGCCCTAAGGACCTAATAAAAGTTATAATCAAAGTATAAAGACCTACTAAAATGAAAAAATTGTACGATGATGTGATGAAATTTATGAGAAAAGTATAAGGACCTATTAAAATGAAAAAATTGTACGAGAACCTAATGAATATTTTGATTAAAGTATAATGACCTAAGAATGTGTTTTACCGACTTTTTTTAAATAGTACTATGTGTAATGTGTTTAGCAAATTTATGATATGATGTGATCTTATATCATCAAAACACATAGAATGAATTTAAAACGTTTTGTATATTACGTTAACTGCCTGAAATAATACCACATTTGTCTTGATCTACAAATTTCACATAACTTTCGAACAGATCTGTATGTATATAAATATGATATGTCACATAAGTTTCGAAACGTTATGTCTATTAAATATCAAATGACAAATCACAAATTTTTAAAAATTCATAATTTGCTCATGTTGGTGAATATGTGTCGCAAATGTGCATTACTATGACTACGCGGATGTTTGAATAATGCTATTTTGAGTCTAAAAACTAAAAACTGTAAAATAAAATAAATTTAGCTAGATGCAATAATTGGAAATCTTGAAAGTCAATCATTTGTCATTTAAATTTTAAAATATGCTATACAAACTCATTCTTCAATAATTAAATAGGCAATTAACCATTTCTACAAGTCGAACAAGCCCACGTGCTAACTTGATTCGACTGATTCAAGAACTAACATCCAAAAAATAAAATATGAGGAAGAAAAGTTCAAAAGAAGCAATGTTCATCTTGTCATGAATAAGAACTGCAAATTCTGAGATGATTTCAAATATAAGTGCATAATTTAATCATTTTTTCTTGGTTCTGCCTAAATGCTAGCATGCCCTTTTTCTTGATTCTTTTAGTGCATTATAAGAAACATGTTTGATTTTTAATTATATGGTTCTGCTCTCAATAATTCACTGAAAAATTGATTCCCAAAGATAGTTTGTTATGTGTATTTTCTTCCCAATAATATTAAAAGGATATATTGGAGGTTATATGTTAAACGTAATCTTGCAATCTTGTTGAGTCAGATTTGTTGCGATTGTGGTCTTATGTTCTTGGTGGGCTGTGGACCTATCGGTTGATGAATTAGGTCTGGTGCTGAATATGGAATATAAATATAGGTGTATATAGATATAACTATTTGTATAATTTATTATTATTATCTTTTTTAACATCATCATATTTTTATTTAAATAAACCATTCATCAAAAAATTAGGTACGAGTACGTTTTTGTATAAAAAAATTTAACATAAATATGTGAAGAATAATTATAGTGAAGATTGTGAGGATCGTGATTAATTTCCTTAAATAATGAAAGGGCAAATTAACAATGGAGTAAATCTTGTAATCAAGAAGGTTAAAAGTTGAGGGGTGTTACAATTATGTGTATACATCTTTTCTCTATCAAATATATCCCAGTCTTTAAAATTTATCTTCGATATTTAATATTGTACCAATTCCTTCTTTATTTTTTATTTTTTTCAAATTATAAGTTTCTAATATAGGACTTTCTTAGATTAGGTAATTATTTTTGTGTTTTATAAGTATTTCACCTTATAAATTAGGATTGTTTATTGTTTCCATGTGGTGAAAGGTTTCCATTCATACGATTAAAGGTTGTTTTTTTTTTTCCCATGTTGTGAAAGGAAAGAGTAGATGTAATATACCTATAAAAGGTCAATTAATACAACCATTTTTCTTTATTTCGATTAAAAAAACAATGGCTCTCTCTCTATAGTATTTGCACCTTTTAGCCATCGTTTTTTTCACCTATTTTAGCAAACGGTATGTTTTATTCAATCAAACTGATGTTTATGTTTTTTTAGTGAAGACTTTTATGCGTCTCTTTTCTCTTATTCTTTTTTAAATATTATAGAGTAACTATAATAAGTGAATTATTGCGGATGGTTTTTTTTTTTTTATCTTCTGCTCTTATTTTTAATTGGATGTAGAGTAATTATAATATGTGAAATATTGCAGATGTTGCATGAAGATAGAATCAGCAAATTATCTAATAAAATTTTGATATCTATAATCTCTCGGCTGACTTTGAAAGAAGGTACTTCGACTTGCATACTTTCAACTCGTTGGCGACATCTCCATACCTACGTGAGCCATCTCAATTTCCCAAAGTATAGATTTCCGATTGACGCAAAGTCAAATTACGTAGGTATGATTGGTCATGTCTTGAATTCACATAGAGGCACTCAAATAAAAGAGTTGGTGGTGGACATGTTCATTCATAAATTTGACAATTTTGATAGGTGGTTCAATTTTGCCCTAAGTAAGGAAGCTGAAATAATTTGTTTACGTGGTTGTTTTCATAATAAGGGTCCAATTCTTAGACTTCCAATTACAAATGGTATTAAATGCCTTAAAGATTTACATCTATGTAGTATAATTGAAATGACTGATCAAGATTTTGAACTTTTGGTTTCCAATTGTTGTGCTCTTGAATGCTTGAGAATTGGAGCATGTACCAACTTGAAAAATGTCTCAATTGTTGGGCACACAAAACTAAAGCACGTAACCTTATCATGTGCTCGGTACGTTGAATCCATTGTGATTGGCAATGCAACAAACCTTATTTCCTTGACGTTATATGATTTGGGATTTGGATGTGCCGTCCAACTTAGTAATATTCCGAAGCTTACCAAACTCAATTTTGAAGAAAGTTTTAATTTACACATGCTTGCTGAGCTCCTTGTCAAAATTCCATCTTGCGTACACGACCAACTACAACTACTACGCCTGTCAACTACGTTTGAGTCTCATTCTCATATGTCTCGGGTAATAACTTTTTTTCAATTTCTTTTTTCTCTTTATTACTCCATATATATAGGCTATAGCAAATATTTATAAATGTGAATTTAATTTGCAGATAGATCTTGATCATCACGAGTTGTTGTGGGTTGATCTTGTAAGTATATAACATCTAGAGTTGGTGATTGAGACGGGAGATTATCTTTCTTCTGTAGGGCCTTTTCAACGATATGTGCGCCGTTTGATTGAAGCATGTGGTTCATTGGAAAAACTTGTGATAAAGGTATGCATTAACTTAAACTAACTGGATATCAATTTTAATTTGGGCAGTCATTACATTGTTTGATGCTTTTTTTTTCAATTTGTGTTGCAGTTTATGCATCAGACAAGGGAAGTGATGCATGCAATGTGTGAGGAGTGTGGGGAATGGATGGACATGGATCAACCTGCAATGTGTGAAGAGTGTAGGGAAGTGGACATTATTGATCAACAAGCAATGTGTGAGGGGTGTAGGGAAGTGATGGGCATGGATCAACCTGCTGCTGCTGCAGAGTGTAGTGGGTGTCAGACATCTAAAATTCATACCAGCATATTTGGAACGACAACCGGGGTAAAGTTGCCAGTAAAGTATTTGGAAATCACGGGATATTTTGGCTCTTCTTGGCAACGTAAATTGGCTTTGGATGTCATCAATAATGCTAAAGCTCTCCAGAAACTGATTGTCGTGTCTTGTGACCAAGTGGCATTAGCTCGTGCACTTCATGATTTTCGACACACTCCCTTCGTCCATTATGACACGGGTTCTAGTTTTAGTGGACGGGTTGAGTTGCACAAATATGAGATAGAGAATAAGTGGTATTCCGACTAATTTTTGTGGGGAGTCTAAATATTATAGACATAAATATTATTCACTTTAATAGTTTTTCATAACTTCCTTTACGTGCTTTGTTTGATGCCTTTCTATTGATTATAACCTCGTTTAGTTTGAATATAGATATGATAAATAGATCTTAATTTGTCCAGCTTTATTTTATGATTGACGAGATATGTATCACTGATTCATTTCAAAACATACGTTTCAAGCATTTATACAACTTGAGCATCCACTATAGATGAGCCGCGGCTGTGGGAAGGAGGCGCGGCCGAGCAGCGGCATATGGTTATGTTTATTCTGGTTATGTAGTAATGAGGATTCTGGTTTGCATTTTGCTTCATCAAATGCAAGTTGGATTTGATGGAAGTTATTACCTGATGAATAATTAATATACACAACAATAACTTTCTTTATTTGTGTTGAACAAATTATTCTAATATAGTACTCCCTCCGTCTCAAATAATTCGGGTCACTTTGACCGGGCACGAGTTTTAAGAATTGTAATGAAAAGTGGGTTGAAAAAGTTAGTGGAATGTGGGTCCTACCTTTATATATTAGTTTTATAATAAAATGTGAGTAGGAATGAGTTAGTGGAATATGTGGTCCACTACCTTAAAATGAAAAAGTGAAATATACACAACAATAACTTTCTTTATTTGTGTTGAACAAATTATTCTAATATAGTAGAATCGAATAAAAGAATGGGCCAGGTCTTGAACAAATTATTATAGTAGAATCGAATAAAAGAATGGGCCAGGTCCAAGTCACTTAAATGATGTCGCCTTTCATTTATTTTTCACATCAATATGTCGAGTTAATAAATTGTGAATGATTTAAGATATATAAAAAAATTGATTGTTATTGGACATTTATTTTGATTCCTGATTAAATCATGAAATTGAGTTAGTGATAAATTTGCATAAATTTCACATCCTTAATTGCACATTTTATACATTTTTAGCTTTATAAGATAAATTTATGACGATTAATTAATAAAATATAATGATATATTTACCGTTCAACGTTTACTTAGAAAAGGATTTCATTCGAATTTCTGTATAATGATGCTGTATTGACACACCCCTAAATACTAGTGTGTGAATAATTATATTATTGAAAAAATTGATATTGTAATTTGGAATTAATAATATATATTGTGACACATTATTTATAATTCAAAATCAATTCGATAAAATATCTCCTCAAAAATTGGGTAAAATATTATTTATAATATAAAGCTAACATCGTAAATGTAATCAATTTGATAAATAATTTAAATAAACATCATAATTGTGAAATTTTTACTAATATATTAAAAGTGGATTAACATCACTGCAAAAATATAAATATTGTATTGATTTATTTGCTTCAAATTTAATTTTTATTTAGAGTTTGCATTTGATTACATCGATATACATATTAGTCTAATTATTTATTTTAGCAAATAATTCAATACGTGACCAGTTTAAGTGTATATTAAACATATTTGCATATTAAATTTCAAATTTTATTTTTATATTTCAATTGGCTAGTATTTCTCTATTACGAAAAAAAAAATGTTTTAATACAAATTCCAAAATTCTAAAAAGTGCAAAATAAGAGAAATTTTAAAAGAGGGAACATCTTTTTTAGTCCACGAACTTTGCCAAAGTATCATTTTAGGTCCGTAAACTTTGAAAGTCTGTCAACTATGGGTTAATATCAATTGAAGTACTTTTGTACTATTTCCAAGTTTTTATGGACGAAAATACCCTCAATACCTAGGGTATATATTTTTAATAAACTTATCATATACTCATAATTTTTATAAATATCTTTACAATATATTTTTGATTAATTTTCTTAATATAATTTGACCTTCAATAGTATCACTTAATTTTGTGACGTGCAAAAAAAGATCCTTATTCAATTTTTTATTATAAAGAAAAGTTCTTTATTCAATTTTAAAATTTTTTAATATAAAAAATTGAAGAAGCAATTTTACTTGCATGTCACAAAATTAAGTGATAATATTGAAGGTCAAATTATATTTAGAAAATTAATCAAAATATATTGTAAAGATATTTATAAAAAATATGAGTATATGATAAGTTTATTAAAAATATATACTCTTTAAGGTATTGAGGGTATTTTCGTCCACCAAAACTTGGAAATAGTATTTCAATTGATATTAACCCATAGTTGACAGACCTCAAATGATATTTTCAAAGTTCACGGACCTAAAATGATACTTTGACAAAGTTCGTGGACCAAAAAAGATGTTCCCTCTTTTAAAAATTACGGTTCCAATTCAATATACTAGCAGCTTTGAACTGAAAACATTGAAGTTAAAGTAAATAATAATTTAATTAAACTATCATAATGTTAATAATAATGTATGTATATTTTTGCCAAAATCACCGATCAACATATTTGTGTGTTATTTTTTTTCTTTGTTTGATTTTATATTTTCTAATAATTATTTTTTATTTTATATATTTATGATTTCAGATTTCATGATATTTTTATGAATTTATAAAATTATTTTATATTATAAAATAAGTTTAAATAAAAGAAAATGGATGGTGCATTCGCACGTGGGCGTGGGTGATACTAGTTGATGAAATAAAAAGGGACTTGGTCTTTGGGCTTGTGATAGAATATAAAAGATAATGGACCAACTTTTATTAACAGCTTCAGCCCATTCCATTAATCATTGAAAAAAAACAAGTGCATGTTTATTATTAGGAGTAATACCTCATGGTACTTTTTCATCTGGATTAACTCGGTAATATTAAAATATTAATAATCAGCTAAAAGGTTTTAGTTAACAGCCATTGAAACAACAGAATAAATTTGTTATGTATTGAGACAATGCCATATTCAAGTCTTGTGCTCATACCTCTTTGTTTAATGATGTTTGCTTTTCTTTACAAGTTTTACCTTTCATATACTCCATATTATACCATGGTGGAAATCGAGGAGGAGGTGATGCATTTCCAAGAAGAAGATAATAATTCACTTACCTTTTTTACGTCTTAAATATGTTTTTTTTTTTTTTTTTAATATTTTCAAATCTCAATTAACATTGTTTCCCAAAATCATTTTATGGAGGATATTTTTTCCCTTACCATAGTTTCTTGTTTTATCCCACTACTACTCGTGGGATCCGCATTTTGATAATAAACTACACTAAATAATAGTTTGACTGCCCAACAAATCATAAACTTATTTTATTCAATTTTCTCATTACTAATTCATTTGTCTATTAAATAATTTATTTTTTATACTCATAGTTAGTAATTAATTAATTAATAGTACTTTTTTATTTTCTGACACTAGTAATTTGGTACTTATAATTTTTGTTTATTTGTTCATTGATGGTCATTGATGTTGTTTAATACTAGTACTTATTAAAACAGTCATATATATTGTTATTGTATGCATCTTCAATTTATATTATTATCATAACTTTTCAAATTTTTCTCGTGCGAAATATGCAACAATTTTAATTAAGTGTGAAACCCCAATATAAAAATATTGGCTACGCCATTGAGTGAAATATTAATATACTTATAATTTTTCTTAATTAAGTAACCTACCTGAAATATATCAAGTAAACGATGAAGAGTCTTTGAACAACAAATAATAGGGATCTCGAAGCTTGGGATACCATCTAAATTTATACTACTTCTGTTTCATAGTAATAGAGGCATTTCATTTTGTGCACTCGTTTTGAAAAAATAATTATAAATAGTTAAAATGGAGAAAAAGTAAAGTAAGAGGGATAATATGGTAGATAAGACTTTCTCTACATTATTTTTTCTCTTACTTTACTCTCTATTCATTTTAACTACTCCCTCCGTCCCAAGGTATTAGACCAACTTTCCTTTTTGGGATGTCGCAACATATTAGACTTATTTCCTTTTTTAGCAAAAGCATTTTTCTTTATTTTATTCTGCACCTACTTTTTTCTCTCTTCTCTCCCCTACTTTTTTCCTCTTTCATACTTTACTTTCTCCACTTTAACTATTTAAATATCAATTCCTTAAATCATCTCTATTCAAAAGAAGTTAACTATTTATTATCGTTTTTTCAAAACGAGCGTAGAAAATAAAATGTCTCTAATACTATAGAACAGAGGGAGTACTTATTACTCAAATATAAACTTTGTTAAAATCCTTCTCAAATATAAAGACTTGTACCTAACTCTGATGTATGGTCGCGGAGGGCCTTGTACTAAAATACAAAGGTCTTAATCTTGACCGAACCCGTGAGTAGCTGTACCTAAAAGAGAATATATAAACGAAAAGCAAAGTAAAAATATATTCCAAATGGTTATTTGGTTTTGAATTCCAATAGGGTAGAAATTGTACAAGTCATCATCCATTTCCATGGCATGGGAGTAATGACCCCATCTTATTCCTCACTACTTTCACTCCAATTCCATTATCACCAAACCATACATACCACATCATGGAGTACTACCTTAGTTAAAAATATCTGATGTAACATAGCATTAGCAATACATCTATACAATATATATTTTGTTTTATTTACTGGAAATTTAGTCCTTAATATATCAGTCACGATGCGTCCAAAAAATAGACAACATTTAAATCAACCCGTGTTTTAATGTGCAATCGGTAAAGTAAGATAGAGGTAGAAAGAAAACGTGATTGAAGTATTGTTAGTTAAGAATGAGATCCACCTCATTTGTCATTAGTGAAAAAAAATACTCCATCTGTCCCACAAAAGATGTCACACTTGTGGGACGACACGAGATTTTAGGAGGTTCTATTTTGTGTGTTAATATATAGTGATATAAAATTAATATAAATATATATAATATCGCATTTTAAAACCGAACCGAACCGAAAAATCGAAAAAACCGAACCGAATTTCAAAATGTCGGTTTGGTTCGGTTCGGATATTTGGTTTTCGGTTATTTTGCTCACCCCTATTTTTAATGGACATCCTAAAATGGTAAAAATATGATCGATTTTTAAAAGGACCGATGAAGTATTATAATTTTAAACATGATGCATAATGGTACAATATAGTACTCCCTCCGTCCATTTAAGATTTATACGTTTTCCTTTTTAGTTTGTCCCAACTAAGATGACACATTTCCTTTTTTTGGTAACTTTCTCTCTCCAATTAATACACTCAACCACTTTTTTCTCACTCCTATTAAAATATTCATCTTTATCTCTCTACTTTAATACTTACACTCACCTTCTCTCTCCAATTAAACACTTTAACCAATAACTCCTAAAACCCCGTGCCGGCTAAGCAATGTGTCATCTTAGCCGGGACGGAGGGAGTATTATTCTAATCGATTAAAAAGGCATGTAAAAATGAAATTTGATTAATATGAGTAAGAGAAATAAAATTGAAAGTTAAACCTACGGCCCACGGCCCACAGGCCCGACACTCTCCTGAAGCTCTATATAATAAGTTAAAACCTAGTAGGATTTTGTGTTCACCGCTGCAAAATGGATCCAAGCAATGTGAGCCATCAATTGAAATTGTTGAGTAAGGCTGCGGAAGAAGTGCGTGAATTAGAAGAGAAAATTGAAAGGGATGAAGCACATCTGCAAATGATTTGTGAGAATTTGAGGTCAAGACCTTCTTTAACGCTGTCGGGGCCTCGTCAGGTTGAATTCTTCAACCGTCACTTGCAGCCCTATGATGGTGTTGTCAGAGTCAGATCTAGTATCTAACTCAAATGTAATTGCTTTTCGGATGTATGTAATTGCGGTTTGAATGTAATAAATCAAATGTAATTGCAGATTCTTGCAATTATCTCTACTCCTACCTTTTCCTCTCTTTTCTTTTTTTTTTTTTTTACATATGGCAGATAATTTTTTATTCATGATTTTTTATTGTTGTGTATCCAAAGAGTAAAGACAGTGTTTAATTTTTTTTTAATTTCTCTAACTTTGCACTTACATAATTTTGGAATTTATATTAGTTAAAGTTGGGCTTGCATAATTGAGTTTAATAATTAAAGAGGGCCTTAAAAATGGGCTTGCATAATTGAGTTTAAATTTTTTTATACGATGTAATAATCTATAATTTCAGTCTAGCTAATAATCAAGTATACAGAGAGAATTTAGTGAAGTGAGTACTATGTAGACATTTTTAGAGTAGCAAAGCAAACTCGTCGTAATGCCTCTTCATGATTTCAATTAAAAGTGCATTAATTTGGATATTTTTTCTTGGTTCTGCCTAAATGCTTTGATTTTGATTATATGATTCTGCTTTCAATAATGCGCTCAAAAATGGATTCACTCAATTATTTCAACTTTCACCTGTCAAGGGTCTATTTCTTCTCATAAAGCCTTTGTAAATTGTAATCCAACTAGACTAATTCATGTATCACACACACATATGATGTTGGTTGATATCTCATTTTTCTGCAATGAAAATACAGTACATTGTTACAACTTTCACATCATAAGAATATGATACATCATTACAACTTTCACATCATAAGAATATGATACATCATCACAACTTCCACGTTACAAGAATCTGTTTCAGAAAAGAGTAGTACTATTATTTTATATCTCTGTCTTTCTTATACATACACACCCCTTTTCTTTCACACTTTTAAATACTAAAATCAAGCATGCATATTTTCTACAAATCAGTTAGTAACTTAATTAGTAATTCTTCTTCCTATACTCCTAAATCAGTTTCATTTTCTTCCAATTTCACATCATCAAATGTATGAGGAAATCTTTGCTTATTTCGGTTTTTGATTGAGGCTGAATTTCTGGATTTTTGACTGATTAATTTGTGGAATGTTTGGTTTTAGAGAGATAGAGATGGGAAGATTTGATTAAATGAGTGGATATTACTATATAACTATAAAATGTCCAATTATGGATATAAAATTTATGTATATATCTTAAAAACCATTCACAATTTTTTAGCATGACAAATTGATGTGAAATTAAATTAAAATAGGGACATCATTAAGTGGGTTGGGACTGGCCCATTCTTTTATTTAACGTAATAATGAAATTATTGGCTTGTATATTACCCCCTATTCAACTAAAATCGAACTATAGCATTTAGTGCAGCAAAATGCAAACCAGAAATAGGCTATTTTTCAGGACATAACCATAAATTCCACAAATAATATCCAAAGTAAAACCAAGAGGAGACATTAGCAAAAATCAAACAATATCCATAACACTCCTTCGATTCTTCCCTATAGTTTAAAATGACTGTATGGACATATTTATTTGTCATATAAATTTGTGTCTATTTTATTATTCGCAATTTAATACTTAATCTTTGGGATCATTTATAGCTTTAACAATTTTGTAATTAATTATACCCCTCAGATTTCTATGTGAAATTGCATTTGAGATTCATACATGAATTATATTCATGAGTCCTTGTTTTATTTTCTTACACTTTTATGTCCAAGAATTTTACCCGAACTGCTATTTATTTTCATGTCTGATTTTTAGTCTTATTTTTCAATTTACTTGCAACTTATTTTCTAACGATGACCAACATGTATATATCTAATTTCTATTATGCATTCTCTAATTTTTTTCCCTCTCATTCTTCATCTATATCTCTTGCAACTCTCTATTGCCCATGTTGCAACAATTTTCGGCCATGCTGATACTAAAAAAATACTCGCTTTGTCCCATTAGAAATGAAATGTTTTCTCATTTGGATAGTCCCATTAAAACCGAAACGTTTTCTAACATAGGAATAATATCATCTTTACTATTTCATCTCTCTCTCCAATATTTCACAAAATAACACTACAAAAATCACGTGTCAGAATCAAATATTTGATATTTAATGGGACGGAAGGAGTATCTAAAACTTGGGCCCACCAATTTAAATTTTTGGCTCTGTCACGGAGCATGGGTAAACCTAATATTTCAAAGCATAGTTTCCATGATTAGCAAATAGTGAAACGTTGCAATTCATAAAAGTGAGGTACTCTTTTTTGTGTAAATCTTGAAACTCACTCAATTTCTAACGAGACCACTCACTCATATAATTGAAAAGTAAAAAGAAATGGATGGAAAATGCATTAACATTTCAACTTTAAAATACTTATTATAAATGGACACAAAATTAACATTCACTAGTGAAACAATTTTTCAGGCCCACAAATTGTATCCCTGCAACAGCAATACACAATACTGGGAGAGAGACTAGAAATTAATGGGATGATGCTTTATTTCTCATACACTTTCTTTAATCATCTCCCATTTTAATTATATCTCACGGGATGGGATCAGTCAAGACATTGTACCTTCTCCCAGCCTTCTCTTTCTTTCGCTTTTTTCCATAAAATTTTAAATATTCAAAAACATTGTAAGATCTGAAAATATTAAGTATAGTTATCATTCTTCAAAGAAAAGTATTTAGCTCAAAAATATATTTTTTTCTTTCGTTGACACATTTGGTGATTTGATTAACATTTAATTGGCAATATTTTTATCTTTCAATTTTAAATAATAAAGTAGTTTAAATATAGTTATCATTCTTGAAATAAAATAATTATCTCAAAAATATGTTATCCCCCCCTTTTTTTTTTCTTTCTTTGTTAATTATTTTATACATTTGATAAAATTATAGTTATCATTCTTGAAATAAAATAATTATCTCAAAAATATGTTATCCAAGATTTTTTTTTCTTTCGTTGTTAATTATTTTATATATTTGATAATTTCATTAACATTTATTTTGGGGCATTCAATTTCAAATACTCTTACTGTATTAATTATAGTTATCATTTTTTTAAAATATTTTATTTCAACAATATAACGCCAGTTATTATTTTCAGATTTTACAAAAAAATCAGTATTTAAATGAAAGAAAAAAAATTAAGGATAGACATATATTTTAGCTAAATATTTTCATTTCTTACCGTGTGTCAGTGTAGGGCTGAGAAAAAATACCGAAAAAATGATATATCGCTCGTATCGTATTGAAAAATATCGAAAAATTATCGAATTTTCGGTATATCGTAATTTTCGATACGATACGGTATCGTATCGTAAGTTTTCGATACGATAACGATATGAATTTCCTTATATCGATATATATCGAAACATATTGAAATTCAATACATATTGAAGTTAAAAATTATAAATATATACAAATACATTAATTCATTCATATATTTAGAAAATATATATATGAAACCCTAATAAGAACACTATTTATTTTATTGTGTTGAAGTTTTAATAATTTTTGTGTTATATTTCAGTTTTGAAATTATATTTTTCGATATACAGGTATTCAATATGATAACGATATTGATATTATCCATATCGAAAGTTCGATATATCGAAACTTTCGATACGATAACGATATAAAATTCTTTCATATCGATATTTTCGATACGAAACACGATACAACGTTTTCGATACGATATATCGTATCGACCCACCCCTATGTCAGTGTCTTCATTGTTTAATCCTAATTACTCCTATAAAATCAGAATAGAAATACTACTGAAATAGAAAGAGGAGAGACTGCGGTTTGTTCATATGTAATGCAAAAATGGAGACTAGTAAATATGTTTGTAGTATATTATACCATTCATCCAAAATCGAACTATTAGCATTTAGTGCAGCAAAATGCAAACCAGAATCCTTATGACTACATAACCAGGATAAAAATAATAGGCTATTTTTCAGGACATAATTAACCATAAATTCCACAAATTAGCAAAATCAAACAATCCATAACAAGAATCAAGCTTTCCTAGTAGTCCTCCCAATTTTATACTAATAGCAGCAGCCATTGGGATTGGAGCCTGGAGGTGGCTTCTTGTTCTCCATATACGGAGTAATAATTATGAACATAAATATATAATGAAAAGATTAGAAAAAGAAGCAAGGTAAAAACTTTAATCAAAGAAGTAAAAATTGAGGGTCATTAAATATATACAATTATGTGTATCTATCTTTTCTCTGTCAAATTTCATTTTTTCAATTATCAGTTTCTACTATAGGGCTCTTTTAGATTAGTTTAATATTTTTGTGTTTTACTGTCAAATTTCATTTTTTCAATTATCAGTTTCTAATATAGGGCTCTTTTAGATTAGTTTAATATTTTCGTGTTTTACTTAATTATTTAAGTATTTCATCCTCGAGATTAGGGTTGTTACATTTGATTTCAATTGTGAAAGGTTCTTACAAGCTTTTTTTTATTTAATTCAATTAAAGATGGTATTGAAAGGAAAGGGTTAATCAAATTTACCTATAAAAGGTCAATTAATGCTAGTACTCGTTTGGGTTTGTGAGTGTGTCCCCTTTCACAACATATTACTCATTCCGTCCCGCTTAAGATGACACGTTTTCCTTTTTAGTTTGTCCCGACTAAGATGACACATTTCTCTTTTTGATAATTTTCTCTCTCCAATTTATACACTCAACCACTTTTCTCACTCTTATTAAAATATTCATCCTTCTTTATCTCTCTACTTTTACTTACACCCACCTTCTCTCTTCAATTAAACACTTAAATCAATTACTCCTAAAACCCCATGCCGGCTAAGTAATGTGTCATCTTAGCTGGGACGGAAAGTAGTAATGGTGTAACTAGCTCACCTCAATACTCATCCTAATTTTGGCATTCCTAGTAGCAAGTGCATGACAGCTAGCAGCAATTTAATTTTTCTCTGGAATCCTTTAACTCGCAATAATTCAACTTTCACCATTTCAAGAATATGTTTCTTTAATAAAAATTTTCTCTATCCTTTTTCTCATAAACATACTAACACATGTTGAGTAAAATGACCCTAATTTGGGACCCACACCCTTCAAAATTAGTTCAAGAATCCAACGCCTAACCAAATGCTACATAGTTAGTACTAATAGTTAAAACTTAAAACAAATGAAATGATTTCAAATCATTTTAAAGAATAAATTAGTAAACAGTTATTCAAAACAAACTATGCCATTATTAAATAACAGTAATAAAGACTATAAATTATAAAGTTCATTATTTTTTTGATTGATTTTCAAAATCAAGAAACATACTAGAATTTAATTAAACCTTTTAGTTTGTTTAATTATTTATTTTTTATGAATAAATAAATAGAAATTTTAAGGTCGTGGGACCACAGTCTACTCACTTTAGAGCATATATGATATTTGGGAATTTACCACTTCATTACTAGATTAACACACATAATTTTTTTTAATATTTCAAGTTAAGAAAGTGATTAAATATGCATGGAAATGGCTCTACTTCTTTATTTGTTTATTTATTTTTATTTATTATAGAGCATAGATGTAGCATTTGTATTTAATTTATACTCAAGTACTCTTCCTATACAAATTTCTGATCTTTTCAATTTTTTAAGCATTAGTCAGATGATAGAAATGAGAGTCTTATTCGCGAACGGAGGGAGTACATGTTTCCTAAACATTTTTTTTTTCTGGATATTACATTTTAGGTGATTATAATATGTGAAATACTGCATATGGTTTTTTCTATAGAATCAGCGAATTACCTTTCTCTCTTCTGACTAATTAGAAAGAACCTTACTATTGATTATAGCCTAGCTTGATTTGAATATAGAGATATATAATTAGTCCAGTTTTGTTGATTGATGAAATATGTATAATTGATTCATGCCAAAACTACTTATCAATAATTTAAACTTTCACATGTCAAGAATCTGTTACTTCTCATAAAAGAGTTCTATTCTTTTGTAATCCAGTTATATTAATTCATGTATCTCTCTCTCATACACACACAATGAATATACGTTTATTTTCAACCTTCACAATTTTTCACTTTGTAAAAAATTCACTTTCATTTGCCTCATGCATGCCTGAGTGTATATTTAATGGATTACCTAGACATGGCTAGTGTTATCATGAAAATAAGCACCTAGCACGTAAAAGTGAAACACCGGACGTCCCGGCGGGCGTTGGAAATGGACGTCCGGTGCGGACACGGGAGATCCGCGATGTTGCTGGGACGTCCGTCGCGACGGCGGGCGGACGTCCGCCATTATGGCATGCCGACAAACGTCCGCGGCGGACGTCCGATGCAATTTTTAATTTTTTTTTTACAAACTCTATATATACGGCTCGTTGAATTTCATTTCATTCGCACCACTTGTTTTAATAAACGAGTTTCTCTCTCTACATTCATTTCTTTTGACGATAATTATGTATTTTTTTTAAAAATAAAGTGATTGCATTTTTTCCGTATTCGTGGCGAAATTTTAATTCCGTACATTGTTTAATTCCGTAAATTATTTAATTTGGTGAATTTGTGAATTTTTTTTATTGCCGGAAGTCCGCGCAGGAAGGGTGAGGGATGTCCGCCACTGTGCAGTGGGAAGTCCTTATGACGTGTCAGTGCTGTGGGAGGTCCTTACGACGTAGCAGGAGGTGTTTTGGGGAAGTACGTAGGGTAGGGCGGGGGACATCCGCCCCCATTGGAGATGCTCTTATATCAATTACAACCAATTAATTATATCCGATATCATTATGGAATTCAAAATAGGTATAAAGTTGTACTGATATGCAGATGTATACACCATATCTTTGTACTGAATCTTGATTATTAAATTTTACCATATTGCTATTGTAACGAGTAATTTATTTTTTGAAAAGAGATACGAATTCACGAGGGGGATATGTATTATTGATGATGAATCAAACCGTCACACACAGCCTTTTTATGAGCATAAAAATACTCATAATCATAACGTAAGGTGAAACAGTCACGGGAGATGCTTCAATTCTCCAATTTACGAAAAAAGTACTAGTTTATTCATTTAAGTTTTAAATTTGAATATCAAATCAAAACATTAAGAAGAATTGCGAATTAATATTACACCGAATACTGAGTCTCATGCTCAAATAAAAAGAGTGGGCATCATAGGTTGAGATAATTAATTATGAATTATTTAAGATATACGTAAAAATAGACTGTTAGTTGAGATTTTTGCGTTGGATAGAACCGAGAAATAAAAGATTATTGAAGTATCAGATTTTTAAATATGGCGTTTATCTTCATGTTGTTAATTGATTTTATTCCGGAGATAAAATTTCTCAAATAGTAGTAATGTAGTATTGATTTTTAATAGTTATATTAATTAATGCTAGATAATCCAAGCTAATTCCCGTTGCGTACAAATCATGCTTGACCTCCAATATTATTGGTTAAATTATCTAGATTGTGTGTATAAATTAATTATATATGTACATCTCTTCTTATAAGTTTGGTTTAAATTATTTTATGACTATTATTTATGACAAAATTAGAAATTTTAACTAATCAAGAATAATGCATGCGCCTAAAAAGTTATTTAAAATGGGGCATCGGTGGAAAGCAACCATGAACCATGTTTCAATAGTATAAATCTTAGAAATTAGAATATGTATGGATGAAGGCTTATAAATTTGAGCAATAATTTTAACTTTCACATTTTAAAGAATATGTTTCTTCCCACGCTTTTGTACTTAACTATACAATTTCATGTCTCTCCCCGTCTCATACACACACACACACACACACACAAATAATTTAGGTCCTTATATATCTCTAGACACCCATTTTTCTCTGCAATCAAAATGACATACACTATTTTAACTTACAAGAGTCTTTTCCTTTATGAAAAGAGTCTATGCTTTTGTACTCCATCTATATTATTTCATCTCTCTCTGCCTCATACAGACACACACACATTATTGTGGAACTCATGGTGCTAATTAATTTGCATGGTAAGCACATAATAGTGGCTTAAATTATGTTCAGAGATTGTGCACACAAATTCTCAATTCAGCCCCTTCCCTCATTCAATCTCTTGCGATGTAGTCTTTTATAGCACTGATTTGATAAGGGCTCAAGATTGATTCTTGAAATTTCAAAAAGTTTAGCAGTAGAAAAAACTGTACGTACACGCCATTTAGATTTAGATTTAGATTTTTATAGCCATTCTCCATCTCTTAATTCCCACTTTATATAGTAATACTAAAAAATAATAGGAGTAAAGGTCAATTTTGGTCCTAAACATATTACCGAAATACGAATTTGGTCCAAAATATTCAATTTTTGAAAAACGAGTCCATAACAAATGATATCCGTGTCGATTAGGTCCATTTTTTTACGGTTCCATCAATTTTTTACGATCAACCATCAATTAGCGAAAAGTTTATGAGCGCACACAACCTTTTTATAAGCATAAAATATATGCTCATAAAATCACAAATAATTTGAGCCAATTTCCTTAAAATATTTATGAGCGCACACAACTAATTGCTTTATTCACGATTGCCTTAATTTTTGTAAAACTGAACAATCTTTAATGTTTAACTTTTTTCTTTATTTCATATTGAAGTAATTAAATGAAAATCATGATTTGAATGGATATATGCGTGATCTTAGGATAGAAAAAAGGCAAAATACATACTTAGGTCCTTATACTTTAGTCAAAATATTCATTAGATCCTTGTACAATTCTTTTGTTTTAATAAGTCCTTATACTTTTCACAATATTTGTATCAGGTCCTCGTACAATTTTTTCGTTTTAGTAGGTCCTTATACTTTTATCATAACTTTCATTAGGTCCTTGTACAATCTTTTATTTTAGGGACTTTTTTACATTTATCTTGGATAATAATCTAAATTTAATTAAATTTAATGAACTTTTTAATATTCAATTATTTAACTTAGCATAATCTATAAATATAATATCATCTTGTTATCCAATAAGCTCAATAAGTTGTAGAGAATAATAAAAAGATTAACCGTGATGATTGAAGATTAAAATCGAAGTTTTTTTAGAATAACTATACGAATTTTCAATTGATTATTTATATTTATATTGAAAGATACGTTTCCTGAATATATATAATTATAAGATAAGTTAAATAATAAAATTAAAAGGTTCATTAAATTTAATTAAATATAAATTATTATCTAAGATAAAAGTAAAAGAATATCTTAAAATAAAAAATTGTATAAGGACCTAATAAAAGTTATAATTAAAGTATAAGGACCTACTAAAACGAAAAAATTGTACGAAGATGTGATGAAATTTATGAAAAAGGTATAAGGACCTATTAAAACGAAAAAATTGTATGAGGACCTAATCAACATTTTAATTAAAGTATAAGGACCTAAGATTGTGTTTTGCCTAGAAAAAACTGCATGCCTACTTTACATAAATTTCCAAAACTAGCCTTTTCGTTTTATATATCGAATAAAAGGATTGTTCCGGTTTTTAATATCGATTAAAGATGGTCTTTTTGTTTCCATGTCCAAATTAAACTTTCCTTTTATATTTCGACGACGACGATGACGATGATGATGATGATGATGATGATGATGATGATGATGATGATGATGATGATGATGATGATGATGATGATGATGATGATGATGATGATGATGATGATGATGATGATGATGATGATGATGATGATGATGATGATGATGATGATGATGATGATGATTTTTATATGATGATGATGATGATGATGATGATGATGATGATTTTTATTTATTTATTATTATTTGGCAAAACACATTCTTAGGTCCTTATACTTTAATCAAAATGTTTATTAAGTCCTCGTACAATTTTTTCGTTTTAATAGGTCCTTATACCTTTCTCATAAATTTCATCACATCCTCGTACAATTTTTTCGTTTTAGTAGGTCCTTATACTTTAATTATAACTTTTATTAGGTCCTTATACAATTTTTTATTTAAGATATTCTTTTACTTTTATCTTAGATAATAACTTTTAGTAGGTCCTTATACTTTAATTAAATTTAATGAACCTTTTAATTTTATTATTTAATTTATCTTATGATTATAAATATTCAGGGAAACGTATCTTTCAATATAAATATAAATAATCAATTGAAATTCGGATAGTTATTCTAAAAAAAACTTCGATTTTAATCTTCAATCATCACGGTTAATCTTTTTATTATTCTCTACAACTTATTGAGATTATTGGATAACAAGATAATAGTATCTTTATAGATTATGCTAAGTTAAATAATGGAATATGAAAAAGTTCATTAAGTTTAATTAAATTTAGATTATTATCCAAGATAAATGTAAAAAAGTCCCTAAAATAAAAGATTGTACAAGGACCTAATGAAAGTTATGATAAAAGTACAAGGATCTATTAAAACGAAAAATTGTACGAGGACCTGATAAAAATATTTTGAAAAGTATAAGGATCTATTAAAACGAAAAAATTGTACAAGGACCTAATGAACATTTTGACTAAAGTATAAGGACCTAAGTATGTATTTTGCCTTATTATTTTTTTAATCATCTTATAAAAGTCCATTCATACAACCTCTTTTTTTTATATCGATTAATATATTTATTTACTTTCTCTTTACGGTTTTCACCTTTCCGCCGTCGTGTTTTTTTCTTCGTTACACTAAAATTATGACGAAACAGATTAGAAACCAGGTATGATTTACTCAATCAACGGACGTTTATGTTTTTATTTTCTCTTTTTCTTTTTAAATTGGATAGAGTAATTATAATATTTGAAATATTTCAGATGGTGCACGAAGATAGACTAAGCTAATTACCTAATGATATTTTGATATCTATAATCTCTCGACTGACTCTTAAAGAAGCTACCTCGACTTGCATACTTTCAACTTGTTGGCGACATCTCCATACCTACGTGAGCCATCTCAATTTCCCAAAGTACAGATATGGCATTGACAAAAAGTCAAATTACGTAAGTATGATCGATCATGTCTTGAATTCATACAAAGGCACTCAGATAAAAGAGTTTGTGGTGGACTTGTCCATGTCCCCTCAAGACTGTGACAATTTTGACAAGTGTTTCGAGTTTGCCATAACTAAGAAAGCTGAAATAATTTGTTTACATGGTCTGTTTCATAACAATGGTCCATTTCTTAGATTTCCAATTAGTTATAGTTAGCAATTAAATGATGAGTTAGCAATTGATCACTCCCCTAGTTTATTTTATAAGTTTTTCATAACTATCTTCAGTTTGATGCCTTACCCTTGATGATACGTTTATTATTCCACATCTCTTTCATATCTTGCATTATTATTAGTTGCATTATTTAGTTAGATATTTAGGGAGTGCATATCTTTTCCATATCTTTTGTCTTGGTCGCTAAGTTAGTATCCCTATTATAAATAAGTCTATTTTTATTCTCTTTATTCAATCAATGAAATAACATATTTTGCTTTACTTTTTTATTGTTTATTTTCTTTCTGCAAACTCTAGTTTATAGATTGATTGATGAGGCTCGGTTTCCTCGCGACTTTTTCCTATCTTTTGACTCGATAAAGGGTTAAACCCTTATCAGTTGATTATAACCTCGCTTAATTTAAATTAGAGATGATAAACGGATCATAATTAGTTTAGCTGTGTTGATTGATGAGAAATATACCATTGATTCTTTTCAACATGAGCACGTTCCAGACATTCGTTCAACTTTTTTTATATTGTTTAATTTTCCTAAGTGTGATTCAAATAAGAATTTGATCAGGATATATGGCACAATATTCATTGGTTGCATTTTTCTCTGCATTTAATGCAGCTTTAATATTTTTATAAACAGAAAAGATGATGGATTTCTCTTACTGACTTTATTATGAAGTTAAATTGCTGGAAAAGAAATATGCATTTGCTGAAAAGTTGGTTTGATATTTTGCCAAAAGGTCGGATGCAGAGACGTAAATTTGATATAAATAAAAATGAGAGCTTTTTCAAGTAAAAAATGTTTGCTATAGCCTATTGTTTATGTGTATTACAGTATAATATTCTTATGGAATATAAACAAGCGATTAGTTCAATTCTAATGTCTCCTCTTGGTTTTACTTTGGATATTATTTGTGGGATTTATATGGTTTGGGCTTGGGCTTGGCCCATAATTACGCAATACTATATAGTTAAATCTAATCCACAATCTACACACCCCCAAAATGGATCGACGCAATGAAAGGCGTGAAGCTCTAAGGCGTCGACAATAAGAGGTAGATCAAAGGCATCGATTAGGTTATTTGTTTACGTTGGTTAGTAGTGAGGAGCGACTCGATCGACTTCTAATAATGCAGACCCAATATAGTTAAATAAAAGAAATATATAAAATATACTCCAACAATGTTGATAAATAAATATATTAGTCAATCTATTTTTAATATTTATAAATTATTATAGTAACATATTGTTGATATCTTTTTATCATCATCATTAATTATTTTTTTTAAAGAAAATAAACCATTCATCAAAAGACTAGGTACTACGTTTCTGTATAAACAAAATTCTACAATGTCAATATGTGAAGAATAGTTATAGTGGAGATTATAAAGGCTCATGATTAATTTCCGTAAATAATGAAAGGGAAAATTAGTAATGAAGAAAAAATTTTAATCAACGAAGGTTAACAATCATGTGTATTTAACTTTTCTCTTTGTCACATAGTATTTGATTATATTTCCAAGTCAACATTGATTTTCGATATTTTATAATTCTCTCTTTATTTTTGAGTTATCAATTTCTAATATCTTTTAGATTAAGTAAGTATTTTTGTGTTTTAAGTATTTCATCCTTGAAATCAGATTCTTGTAATGAGAAAGTTGCAATAATGTATCATATTCTTATAATGTGAAAGTTGTAATAACGTACTCCCTTCCGTCCACGAATAAGAGTCCCGTTCACTTTTTTTGCACTTATTTTGTAAAATATATTAGATCGACCCTTTCTTATACTACTACATAGATGCTTATAAGATAAAAATTTGCTACTTTGTAGAGTTTGCTACTTTAAAAAAAAATTCAAAGGCTAACATGTCCTACAGATACTCTACATGTGAAATCAGGATTCCTCTACCCATCATGCGATCATGTGTGTCAGTGTGTGTCTGTGTGTGTATGAGAAAAGGAGAGAGTGACAACAAAAGCATTCACTCTTTTCTCAAAGAAACATATTCTTGAAATGGTGGAGGTTGAATTATTGTGAATTAAAGGATTGCAGAGAAAAATTGAGTTGTTGCTAGCTGTATGCACTTGCTTCTATGAATGCCTAAATTAGGATTAGTGTTCAAATTGATTGAAAGAGTTTTGAGTAGCAGATGTAGAGGAGCATCTAGCTAATAATAGTATAGAGGCGAAGAGGTGATGTGACATGAGATATTGAGGTGTAGCCGTGTAGCTAATACTCCTTTTATATAGTGAGTAAACAAATGAATATTAATCAAAATTAATACTATTAATTGACTTTTTTAGGTAGATTAGATCGACCCTTTCTTATACTACTACATAGATACTTATAAGATAAAAAAAATACTAGTAGTAAGTGCGGAGTATAAGTTAATTAATGGAGTATTAAAGTCTTATACGATCAGCATTATTTTAGCCTATAAAGTGTTACGAATTGCAGTTCGTTACATATACTAATTGACAACATGATAGATTTTATTTTCGAATGTCTCCAACCTTATATTTTATAGTATATTTAAATATAAATACTAGCTGCATCTATACCCTATTAGTATTAAAAAAACAAAGACGTGGAGCAGATTTCAATATTTCATGCATACTTTCGAACCATATCTTCTAGTATAATTATTTAATCACTTTCTTAACTTTAAACTAAGAAAAAGGAGAGAGTGACAATAAAAAAGGTCACAGTCACGGTCGACTCCAAGGGCATTTATATACCGTCACGTCAGCATTTTATCCTCTTTCCATTCCACCTGCAGTGGGGCGAACTATATCCCGCCCTAAGCGACGTCCTAAACATTTTATCTATTATTTGAATATTTAAATACTTCAAAATTTGGAAAAAAAAAACTTCATTTCATTAAAATTAAAACATTATAATACGAAATTAAAAAATTACAACTTCTCAACGGCGGCGGTTGCGGTTCCAAACTTCTTCAATCATGTCGGTCATGAGCTGAGTATGGTCTTGTTGGCTGCGCATTGACTCCTATCGCTGTAGAACCGCACCGAAGCCCATCGGTAATCCTCGAGTGACGGGCGAGGTCGCCGTGCTGGAGCTAGATCCGGCTTCATCATCCACCCAATTGGTGACATGTCCACGTTCTTGTTCGACTATCATGTTATGCATGACGATGCACGCATGCATGACGCCGGCGATGACTTCCTTGTACCAGAAACGCGCCGGGCCTTTCACGATTGCCCACCGCGATTGGAGCACCCCAAAAGCCCGCTCCACATCCTTTTGCGCGGACTCCTGATTTGACGCAAACAAGACTCTCCTCTCACCAATTGGGCAGCTGATCGTCTTCGAAAAAACAGGCCACCTTGGGTATATGCCATCGGCCAAGTAGTACCCCATATAATGTGTGCGGCCGTTGGCAGTGAATTGGATGGCCGGACCGCGACCCCTGCACTGATCGGCGAATATGGTGTCGTTGACGTCGGTGGTGCAAGCCGTGCACCGTCTCGTGCATCCGCATCATGCTCTAGCAATCATCAGCAGTCGGGCGTCGCAAATATGTGTCGCCAAAAGCCTCCACAACTAACTTACAAAATTTCTTGAGACATTCGTGGTCAGTTGTCTCCCCGACGTGAAGGTACTCGTCGAACATATCCGCTGTTGTGCCGTAGGCCAACTGGCGGATTGCAACCGTGCACTTCTGCAACGCCGTAAGTCCGGGTCTGCCGATCCCGTCTTTCCTATACCGGAAGTACTCATCACATCCCTCCAACGTGTGCACAATGCGGAGAAAAAGATCTCGGCTCATTCTAAAACGTCGGTGGAAAACATTCGGGCCCCACCTTGGATTCTCGGTAAAATAATCTGCGAACAGACGTTCGTGCGCTACGTCGTGCTCGCGAGGGACATACGTCCGACGTCGTATCGGGCGAGGGACCCGCGCCGCCTCCTCCGCCGCCGCCTGCTCCTGCTGCATCTGTGCCAAGTATTCCGCCTTGCTTCATTAGCGACATCGAACAAGGCTCGAGTCAAGGCCCGTCTGTAGTCATCCGATGTACTCAAATCGTAGTCATCGGGATTCATTTTTTAGACGATGAGAGAGAATAATTGAAGAGAAATTGAAGAGATGTGAAATTGGAGTGTGTGAAATGGTAGAGAATTGTAGTTTTTAAATAAGAAAAAAAATTGGAAAAAAAACAAAAACAAAACGCGTGAGCATCTTCCGAGACGCCACAGTGGCGGACGATGAGCATCGTCCGCGCTTCGTCCGCGGACGATGTATCGGGCGCAGACGATGGTTAACCCATTGTCCGCGATGCTGCAGTGGCGGACGATACGACGGACGATGTCGTCCACACCATTGCGGATGCTCTAACGTTCAAATCTGTCTTAATATTAGTTGTTGAGCTGATAATATGTATAATACGGCCCACTAATGTTTAATAATATGAATAGATCTCGCTACTAATACTGATCCAACAATTTGAATTGCTTTTATTCAAATTGCCACTAATTCCACATAATATCAAATCAAGTATTCGCTAGTTAATATTACATGGAATACGGAGTCTCATGCGCAAATAAAACAATAAAAATGGAGAAATGATAAAATAAGTGTCTAAAAGTGACCGGGACTCCTAACGACGGATGGAGGGAGTACTGTAGTATTGATTTTTAATATTTATATTAATAGTTTAGCTCTTCATTAGTTATATCCAATATCATTAAGTACACATATATCACACATGTATAGATTTATTGCACGTGTGGTATGATTTCAGCCTAAGTTGTCATTCCTTACTGGGCCTTTGATTGTCTATTGTTTAGGGACACTTCATGATTTACTTAATTATCAAAATTTATACTACTATTAATATTTCACTCAAATCATTGAAAAAAATATTTGCCAAACTAACACATCGTTACCCTAAAAGGGTTTAGGGTTTAGGGTTGAAACAAGCTAGGGAGATGATGTATAGGGTGTCGTCCCACAATTGTGACATATTTTGTGGGTCGGAGGGAGTAGGTTCGTAAAATAATTTAAACCAAACTTATAAGAAGAGATGTACATATATAATTAATTTATACACACAATCTAGATAATTTAACCAATAATGGAGGTCAGGCATGATTTGAACGCAACGGGAATTGGCTTGGATTATCTAGCATTTATTAAGATTGTTTAATAAACATAAAATTATTGTCCGGAGAAAAAATGTTTAGGAAACATTTAAAGAAAATTAAAAAGGAAAAGTGTGACACTTATTATGGGATGGATGGAGTATTATTTATGATACAAATCTGGCCTCCTTGGCTTTTCTATATTGATTTGTCCTTAAAAATTTGTCACATTTTATTATTACCATTTTTAGTAGTAGATCTCATATTTCACTAACTCATTCTCATTCACATTTTATTACAAAACCACATGTACTAACTTTTTTAACACATTTTCTATTACATTTGTTAAAATTCAGGTCAATGAATCAAATAGTGACGAATTATTAGAGACAGGAGTAATTGTTTTCCACAGCTTGTGGGGTACCTTGAGGCTAAGGGGGAGCTGATCCTTCCCTATTTGTTAACTTGATGCATAAAGCTCTCCTTTACTTTAGTTTTCCTATACCCTCATTAATTGGTGGTTGGCATTTCTTGTGGTGTTAGAACACATCTTAAGACCACGTTTATCGGAGAGGGGTGGTCGACCTCCACATCATTAAGAAATTAAAAATAAAATAAAAATTGAAACTCATGGTCTCTCTCCCTCTTCGACCACAGTCCTTTTGAGGGCAACCACAGACCGGCTGGTCTTCCTCCCCCAATGAGGTTGTGCCAAATGGCACAATTAATCTCATTGGTTGATAAATATTTTGTTTTAAATTAAAATATCTTTTATATATTATGTCCAAAAATTATAAAAATTATACTCCCTCCATTCCACAAAAGATGTCACGCTTGTGGGACGGCACGGTATTTTAGGAGGTTTTTATTTTGTGTGTTAAATGGAGAGAGAAAATATAATGTTTATATTCATGTGAGAGAGAACTTTTTCCAAAAAGGCAAATGTGACATCTTTTATGTGACAAACTAAAAAGGAAAGTGCGACATCTTTTGTGGGACGGAGGGAGTACCAAATTTTATAATTTTTCATCCTTTACCAATAGAGACAACATTTGCTATAGTTTTGAATAAAAAAATATTATCTTTTCTCCTCCCATAATCCTCTTTGATACAATTTCATGGAGTATTTTTTTTAGCTTTCTTAGCTAGTTTTGCATAATTATGTATTTTAAATTTCGTATTTTAATTATTGTAGTTTATATTTTATATTTGTTTATTTTTATAATTTATAATTTGTTATTTATTGTGTTTTTATATAAATTTTATTGTGCAATAATAAATATTTTATATGTTAATATTATTATTACAAAATAATATTAAAATAATTATATATTGGTGTGGTTAGGTGGTCATTGATAAACTATAAACAAATGTGTGGTTGAATTGGATGAATATTAATGATGTAAAGGAGATAAAAATTATTTAAATATTAAAAAAGTGGATGGTTGGATTGGATTGAATGGTTGTTGATAAACATGGTCTAATTGCACATTTATTTGGTGTTGCAGGGTGTACAAAATGGGAGTGGGTGTACAAAAGCTTTTGGTCTCATAGGTTTAAAAAGGATGGGTTGCTGATTTGATTTGGTTGAAGAGGATCGTAACCATATTTGTTTTCTTCTTGGTGAGACTTCAATGGAATTGGGACATATGGAGTGGGGTCTCAGAGCTGATCGATTGAGGCCCATCCACATCATATAAGCTAGTACTACTCCTTTTTGAGTTTATTTGTTATTGTCCTACTACTAATAGTCAGGTTACATACACAATTTTGTTTCTTTTTTGAAATGTACAAAAGAATAAACTGACGAAATAATAAATATAAGTTTATAATCCTAACAATTTTTACCTTGTTAAGTTGTTATTATAATAATCTAGATATCACAATTCTAGCTTTGTTGAGACAATTATTGATGTCATTTTAATTTGATCATTCTGGTGTAATTCTTGAATTTGATTTTAGATTTAATTTGCACGATAGATTATGCTATTTGAAAAGCCTAACAAAAAATTTTATTTGAAAAGATGAAGCCCAATTGAATGCACCTAAAAAAGTGGTGTATGTAAAACTAAAAACATTAGGTTTCACTTTTGAAGCAATTACTTGCCTGGTTGATTCCACAACTTTTTGTGTTTCAAGATCTTGAGCTTATTACATGTTTAAATAAGTCTGTATATTTTTATATTTAGAAATATATTATTTTGAATTAAACAAAGACTTATGGATGTTTAAACGATTCTATGAACTTTTAACATTTCATTAAATTAAATCTTAAAATATTTTTCACCATGTTTGTTATTCATAAGCTTATAACATGTTCTCGTACATATAATTAAAGTATGCAAGTATGATCAATCATGTCTTAGATTCACATGGATACATTCAAATAAAAGAGTTGGTGGTCGATATGTCCATTCCATATTGTTGTAATTTGAAGAGGTGGTTTGAGTTTGCCTTAACTAAGAAAGCTGAAATAATTCATTTACATGTCCCCTTTCAAAATAAGGGTACAATTCATGGTCAGTTTCATAATAAGGGTCTAATTCTTAAAAAAAATGTGACTCTTATTATGGGATGGACCAAAATGGCAAAGTATGACTTTTATTGTGGAACAGATGGAGTATATAGTACTAGAGAAATGATATGCTACACCACTTTTGTTTGACGCACGTTTAGCATTGTTTTTAGGAAAAAATATAGTAATATATGAAATTAAATAGTGGAATATATAATTATATATTATATATATGGAATTAATATTGAATCACATGGCATCGAAGGCCTTTAAACTTTCTCTATCTTATAACATTAAACTGACCAATCACAGACTTTCATTTAGTCTTCAATTGCGTTGCTTTTAAATGTTTTACAGTTCAATTATCTCTCAAATTGAAAATGTCCATTTGGATGGCCTATCGAAACGGGAGTGTGACTTTTTTGTAGTGTGTTTGTACTTGCCTTACTCACGAAAGGTTGAATCCATTGTGATTCGTGATGCTATCAACCTTGTTTGTTGATGCTCTTTCTTTTGAGAAGTGGATGTGTTGTGCAACTTAGTAATACTGGAGCTTTGAAGAAGGTGAGTTGTTCATAAAATATTTGTACATTATGGGATATTTGGGGATTTTCATGGCAACGACTATAATGAGAATTGATTTTGTTAGTCATCATTGATATGATGCTACAACTCTATAAAACTTGCAAACATTATTTACCAATCGGCATATAAAAAAGATAAATCTTTCGAAACATAGGTGAATTAAAACACAATGCAACATAATCCAAATATAAAACTAAGCTTTACAAACTAGAATAGTTGGAGAAATTGGAGATCGAACACGAAAACACAGCTTCGGACTTCCCCATTCTTCCGCGTAGGAGGATACGTTGATGGTGCTAAGGGTAGAGAAATGGCTTCGGATCTCCCCATTCTTCCGCGTAGGAGGATACGCCGATGGTGCTAAGAGTAGAGAAATGGCGTGTCCTCCTACGCGGAAATTAGAGGCGTTCGAGTCCTCCTGAATCAACGTCCGAATTGGGCCGGCACTCTAATAGTGAGGAATGACACCAAAGCAGATGAGCGCGAGCGCGAACTTCGATGTCTCTAGGCACGATGAGGGTGCCCGCCCAGTTAGGATGCTCTTTAAACACCGCGAGGGTGCATAGTTCGAGCTGTTGTATGCGAATAGAGATAGGTGGTAGAAATGAGAGATTACACATTTCAATGTGTGAGCTTTAGGGAGATGTGTGAAAAAGATAGAAAGAGATAGAAGTGAGAGGTAAAAGGGTGTGGTGAAAACAGAGAAAAAGAAGGAACTACATGGGCCGGCCTCAGACCCTGACTCCCCATTACATGGCCGTCCTCCGACCGGTCTCCGCCCCAAGAGCCAACGAATCCCGCCGCCTGATTTTCTAAAATTGAAAATTTAATTAGGAAGGAGAACACAAACTTGGGCGACCAAGTGGAGACGAGGACCGAGAGAAATGGTTGTAAATGTGTATCATGTATGCAAAGAGAGGAATTATGGAAAGAAGAAAGATGAATAGGGAAGAAGTAGACAAGATCTTATTTTTTATATTCAATACATACTATATTTGTTTAATTTTTTATTCCCTCCGTCCCCCATTAAGAGTCACACTTTTCCATTTCGGTCCATTCCCAATTAAGAGTCACACTTCATTTTTACCATAAATGGTAGTAGGTCCCACATTCCACTAACTCACTTCACTCACATTTTATTATAAAACCAATATAAAAAAGTGGGTCTCACATTCCACTAACTTTTTCAACCAACTTTTCTTTACATTTCTTAAAACTCGTGTCCGGTCAAACTGTGACTGCTAATGGGGGACGGAGGAAGTATCTTATAAAATACTTTCATCGTAGTTTATTTCCACCTTAATAATTAAAATCAAATCATCACAAAGTATTTAATTATTCCAAACAATGAAAACTGATATGACGTCTATAACAATTACTAATATCTAATGCTAATGCTTGTTATATGTAAAATTTAATATTTTACTACTATTATTAGTATCCCTCCATCCGACTAACATGATACATTTCTTTGTCGGCACTAAATTTTAGGAGTTGTTGATTAATGTGTTTAATTATAGAGAGAAAAGGTGAGCGTAAGTATTAAATAGAGAGATGTTAAAATTCTAATATCTTGTCCCACATCGGCTTGGTGATGATCCAATCTAATCTATATAAGTGTGGATAACCCTCCCCCTTACGAGGCCTTTTAAGGGTGAGTGGCTCATTTCTAATATGGTATCGGAGCGGGTCCAAGCCAATGATGGATTTATCTCTTTATTTCTTCTCTTGCCTACCCACGTGATGGAAGTCCGATGTGTCATTTCGGCCCACACGTGAGGGGCGTGTTAAAATTCTAATATCTCGTCCCACATCGCTTGGTGATGATCCTATCTCTTCTATATAAGGATGGATAACCCTCCCCCTTATGAGACCTTTTAAGGGGTGAGTGACTCATTCTAATATGGTATCAGAGCGGATCCAAGCCGATAATGGATTTATCTCCTTATCTCTTCTCTTGCATACCCACGTGATGGAAGTCCGATGTGTCATTCCGGCCCACACGTGAGGGGGCGTGTTAAAATTTTAATATCTTGTCCCACATCGGCTTGGTGATGAACCAATCTAATCTATATAAGTGTGGATAACCGTCCCCCTTATGAGATCTTTTAAGGGGTGAGTGACTCATTTTTAATAAGAGAGAAAGAGAGTTAAATATTTAATTGAATAGAGATAAAGTGGTCCAGTGTATTGAGAAAGAAAGTTTCTAAAAGTAGAAATGTGTGATCTTATTTTGGATAAACTAAAAAAAAAAAAGTTAATCATCTTAAATGGGACGGAAAGAGTAAATTTTAAAATTTTCAGCCCCGGCTTATTAAAATTACTAGTTCCGTCACTTAAGGGAGATGTATATAAACAAAACTAAAACTGAATGGGTCTCATTGCCTGTATTGAATATATATAAAAGAAAAATTGAAATTGGATGGGCCTCGTTCCCTTAAATGCATGTATTGAAATTGATGGAAAGAAAAAAAAAATTAATTTGGTCCGTGCTATTTTGAAATTATGAAGCTTAGATTTTCAATTATTCTATGCTAAACTTTCGTCGGAAAGTTAGAAAAATTATACTACTAAGTGGATATCACATTATTCAGTACCAATGAATTAAACTTGTCTTCGCATAAAGAAATAGAAATCGCTTGGTCGAACAAAATGACCAATATATTATACTAGTATGTAGGCAATCATAATTTTTCTTTATTATATTACTTAGAGCAAATTCAAAGTTCATTATTTTTTTTTGATTGATTTTCAAAATCAAGAAACATACTAGAATTTAATTAAACCTTTTAGTTTCTTTAATTATTTATTTTTTATGAGTAAATAAATAGAAATTTTAAGGTCGTGGGGCCACAGTCTACTCATTTTAGAGCATATGATATTTGGGAATTTGCCATTTCATTACTAGATTAACACACATAATTTTTTTTAAAAATATTTCAAGTTAAGAAAGTGATTAAATATGCATGGAAATGGCTCCACTTCTTTGTTTTATTATTATTTTTTTAATTATAGAGCATAGATGTAGCATTTGTATTTAATTTATAATTTTAAGTATAAGATAGTACTCCTCCTAAACAAATTTCTTATCTTTTCAATTTTTAAAGCATTAGTCAAGTATAGACAGAGCAAAATTTTCAACTTTCTTGGTTAACAAATTTTGACTATAAATCCGCGTGAATTGGATCCAATCTCGATATAAAAATTACAAAATCTAAATAATTTTCAATATATTGTTCAATTAGTCATACAATAATAGCTCATGCGGTATTTTTTTTTTTCCGGATGTTACATATTAGGTGATTATTGATTCATGTCAAAACTACTTAAGTACTTAACAATGATTTCAACTTTCACATCTCATAAAAGAGTCCTATTCTTTTGTACTCCAACTACACTAATTCATGTATCTCTCTCTCACACACAATGAATATACGATACTACATTTAATTTCAACCTTCACATTTTTTACTGTAAAAAAATCACTTTCATTTGCCACATGCGTGAGTGTATAGTTAATGGATCACCTAGCCATGGCCAGTGTTATCATGAAAATAAGCACCTAGCATGTGAAAGTGAAACACTATTATATCAATTACAGAATGTTGAAATGGTGAAAGTGGATGCTCTTTGTACCCATATTTTGACGAGATATTGCAGAGGAAGTTGGGATTACAGAGATGGTCAGCATGTCACATGTGAACCTATACATTACTCCCTCCGCCCGCGAATAAAAGTTCCGTTTTTTCATTTTAGTCCATCCGTGAATAGGAGTCCTGGTTCACTTTTACCATAAATAGTAGGGTCTCACCTTGCACTAACTCATTATACTGACATTTCATTTAAAACTTCCACCCACTTTTCTTAATACTACTATTTCTTGAAATTCATGCCGCCAAGAAATGAGACTCAGCTTACGAAGGATGTGTGTGGTAGAGAGATACATGAAATAATATTTAGACCACATACAACCAATTAATTATGTCGAATATCATTGTGGCTCATCACAGATTCAAAATAGGTATAAAGTTGTACTGATATGCAGACGTATACACCATATCATAAATTGTATGTAACCTATAATATCAGTCTTTGTACTGAATCTTGATTAGTACTATTAAATTTTACCGCTATTGTAACGAGTAATTTCAAAAGACGTCGACTACTAGGCAAAGTTGTGAAATTTTTTAAATTGGGGTTCAATAAGAGTTAAACATCTAGTAAAGCCCAATAATTAAATAAGTAATGGACCAAGTTGTAAGCCCAGTGCATTCTTCTTCTTCCTTGATTCAATATTCAATATTCAAGTCGTAAGTAATTAGAATTTGGAGCTCACATCTTATTGAAGTGCATAACCGCTGAGCTCCACAACTCCTCTTCAAAGAGAAGTGTGTGTTTGGATTCCAGAGAGTGGAATATGTAATGTAGCCATTCTCCATCTCTTAATTCCCAATCTATATAATACTAAAAAATAATACTCCTATAATATCAAATAAAAGAGTGGGCAGGGCCAGTTTTTATTCTTATTTTCACATGAATAGGTCCAAATGAGAAAAATTGACTGTTAGTTGTGCGTTAGGATGAAATAAAAGAATGGGCAGCTTTTTATTCTTATCTACCATGATCATCACTCTTTAGGTTGCTAGTTTAGCTATGTTAAGAAAATCATTGGTGAGATATGTTTCATCAATAATTCATAGGGCGCTATATATGTATATATGAGCACTCGATATTAGTAAAACATAAATTTTATTAGCTACCCACTGAATGTTGTGCATTAAACGAAGTACCGGTTAGTGACAATTTGCAGTCAAATTTCTAGAATTTTTAAAATCAAGAATAATTTAGATCCTTATATATCTCTAGACACCCATTTTTCTACGCAATCAAAATGACATACACTACTCCATTTTTTAACTTACACATTTCAAGAGTCTTTTCGTTTCTGATAAGAGTCTATGCTTTTGTACTCCATCTATATTATTTCATCTCTCCCTCTCTATATTGTGGAACACATACAACACACATTATTGTGGAACTCATGGCAGTGCATGCGATAATTAATTTGCATGATAAGCACATAAGAGTGGCTTAATTTATGTTGCCATTCTCCATCTCTTAATTCCCACGCTATATAATAGTATTATGTAGTACAATATAAAAGAGTGGGTCGGGCGCTTTTTATTCTTATTTTCACATGAATAGGTCCAAATAATATGAATTACTTGAGATACATGTAAAAATAGAGTGTTAGTTGAGATTTTTGAGTAAAATAAAAGAGTGGGCCGCTTTTTATTCTTATCTACCATGATCATCACTCTTTACAGATTTTACCTCTCCATCGTAGTATTAATGAAGAAATTATTCAAAGCTACTTAGGCTTTACAGCCCATTTAATTTACCTAAATTGAATCATATAAACACGTTTTTAAGTATGACATGCTTTTTTTTCCATCTCTGAAGATATTGTAATAATTATTCAACAAAATAATGAGTCGATATTGATAATAATTACACATCAAAGATCGCCTAATTTTCGAGAGTTTCACACGTCCACTATTGAATCCATATCCTTCATTTTTTGCCTAACTAATTACTCGAATCTACTTTGATTTACGGCTCAATTAATTTATCGATTAAACTCGAACATATCAAAAATGTCTTCGGTAATACGACGTACTTATATATTAAAAATGTCCGCGGGTATTCAATTTGACAGGCCTAGATTCAATGATTCAATGCTCTTTATATAGATATGACGTTATGGGCCTAAGTGTAGGAGAGATGAATAAATTGAGCCAATGTTTTCAAAATAACCGGTAGGAATTTTATTTATGTTTAAAGATATTTTCAATTATCTACATTGAGTTTAAATTGGGAATCATGTATCCATTTAATTTCAGACATAAGTTACTTTTTTCTTTTTTTTAATATTGCAATCTTCTCAAATTTTAGGATAATTCCTAATTTGGTACTCACGGTCAATTGAGATTTTTTAGCCTAATTAAGAATTGAGATGATTTTTATTAGGATAGTATTATTTAATGAAGATATTAGTCAAAACTATAAAAAAAATACTCCCTCCGTTCCATAGTAGTAGAGTCATTTTGCCATTTTGGTACATTCCATAGTAGTAGAGTCAAATCTTTTTTGGTAAAAGTCAACACATTTCTTCCCACCTACTTTATTTTCTCTTACTTTATTCTCTCTACATCTCTCTACTTTTTTCATTTCCTACTTTATTTTTTATTTACTTAACTCACCTAACACAACTTTTCTTAATCTCCGTGCTAAAAAGAAATACATCCACTATTATGGAATGGAGGGAGTAAGAAACATATTTATGTTCAATACAAGGTTGTATTCTTTTTTATTCTCTAGCTTGATAATTAAAATTATTCTTTTCCTTACTTCTAACTTGTAAATAATTTATAAGATATTTGTTAAAAAGTTATTAATTACCAGCTTATTCGTAAATTCATAGACTTATTCTATAAAAATTATCCATTATTCACTATATTTTAATACTGTTTTTTGTATAATATAAAGTTAATTATTTTTATAAAGTAATTCGGCTCAACCAGTGGTCGGTCCGACCAATTGAACGGTAAACCGACAGCTTTACTAGTTTGCTCTCCATTTTTAATACATTGAATTTTGGATTATGATTTTAATTTTAGTAGCAGTTACAAATCATTATTTTGGTGGCAGTTACAAATCTTATAATTAGTGTAACTGATATGGAGCCACTGTCCCGATTGTCAAACATTAGTGAATTTTAATTTAAATTGCAATGAATTCAAATATTGCCACAATAATACAATTTATAAAAATTATTTAATCTAAATTTATTTTAAAAAAAATTAGTTTGACTGCATGCGTAATTGCCTATTCTCAAAGTTAGTGCTTATCACAATTTATATGATAATAAATTCAAACACGTATGAACTCTATCTATCATCATGTTAAACTAAGAGAAGTTATAAGGTTTATTAAATTTTATTATACGTGAAGTAAATGAAAGGTTTGGAAATATCCTAATTAATTTATAAAAAAGAATTTATAACTTTTTGTGATTGAATAATTGAAAAGCCACAGTGTGGGTCCCATGCCTCCGATCCCATTAAGAAATAAATGTCTTTCACCATGTTTGCTATTCCAAGGTCTTGAGCTTATTTTGTACATGCACTTTTACAAATTTTAGTTTGCAACCAACTATCATTTTTATCAACTTTGTTACACCATATATTGTAAAATAAGTTATGATGATGTAAGTACATAGTTTGGTGATAATGGTAATGAAATGAAAATATTTGTGAGTAAGGAAAAAAGATGGTCCGCAAAGTTTGGCAGAGCTCCCATGCTTCGTACGATATATATCATTATTGAGCCTTTATATTGCAACCTCCAATTTTAAAATTACAGCCTCACCTTCAGTTATTTTTTTAGTTTTTGTTTAATCATTCTTCTCTTATATTTTGTCTTCTTTTAGTTTAGTGATTCTACGACGGCGGAAGAAATTAAGAAGGGAGCAACGTTAAAAAGTGGTCCGTGAATATAATTTTGCAATTATATTTTACAATCATATGATTAACATAAAGAGGCATTCTTTTGATTAACATGTGGCAGTTATATTTTATTGTCCTTTGCCATTCTTTAATTTTCTTTGTATGACACGTGTTTTTCTACTGCCTCCACAAGGTTAAAAAGTGGTTCGTGAAATTGGAAGCATATTTTTATTTACTGTGAAATTTTATGGTTATAACATTTTTAAAAAAATGATATGATTATATTGATCCCACGCACAATTATTAAGAAAGAACAAAATAAACAATACACATTATTCACACATATTATTATTGATGATCAAAGTATAACTAAGCTTTAAATGCATAATTAGAGAACATGAATTCAGTTTATTATAAGATTAATTTTAGTTCACTGTAAAAGTGATTTAGTTCTTTATAATTTATAGTAAAGAATTTACTTCGTGAAATATTTAATTTACTGTAATGGCGTTTTGGTTCACTCTCTATTTTCAAATCCATGTTACATATAAACTAAAATACCATAGTAAATTTAATCATTTTAATAATAAATTAAATTCATATTCACTTGTTATACATTTAAGCAGTAGTTATAATATTGATGCCACACCACCCAAATGGTATTTAATAATTTATACTATTACCGTAACATGTACCAAAATTAATACTTACCTAATCTCATAAAATAGTTCACACCATATTTTATTTTTTTTCATTTTTTTAGCAACTTTAAACAAATTATTGTAGTATATTAGTATATTTATACTAAAATGGACATTATTTCTCTTTATTGTTATAGGATATTCATAAGGAGTTTAATTCATTAACCTGATATGAGACTCAATCTGCAGGGCATGATAGGCGGCGCCGCTGGTGACGTGTTAAATATTTTTTCTTAATTTTCTCTCTCTAAACCTTCGGAAATCAATGCTTCCCACAATTATATTTAATGAATAGCAAGCCATTCCCTCAATTCAATTAGAATTACTTTTGCACATTTCAACAAAATTTTGCAGTTAAAATTTAGTGAAAAACTACATATTTGTCACTGATTTATTTTTTTTCAAAATGATCTTTGCAGAGAAACATTCCATATCCATACAAATTTAAACTCGTTTTGAAATGGTTTTATTCCCTTCGACATCTAATATCAAATTTTGCAATCACATCTATGATAATAGCAGAGAATATTTATGAATCACTTGCCACCTTTGTAGTCTCCTATAAACATAATTGTAGTGTAAATTTGAATGACCTCTTTAGAGGGTAGATTTTATCAAAAAGCCAATTATCTTTCTCATTTAATCTAATTGAAGGAAAAAAGTCTTATTGCTAACTACTTTGCGCTTCGTCTCTACCAACAAGATCTAGTCTATTATAACACATGTCACCACCCAATAAATCAGTTATGATCATCTAGCAAAGAGACGACCACATCAGACATAACGAAAACTAAAAACGCGAAGCCCCAAGTCGAGTTGAGGTAAACAATCCTATAGTCGGGCTTAAGAAAGTGTACTTGTACTCGTGGCCAAGCTTTTCCAGATTAATTATATGGAAGAAGCGAAATACATTCCCATTATTAATTTATGCAGGGATCAGATCATTCGGGATTCACTAATTATCGGGACCTCTTTTCGGTAACACCACTACTCAGATTAGCTTACAAGCCGAAATACAAGTTACCGTAAGTAAAGTCTAATTATATAAGCACAAGCTACAATCGGAACCCTAGCTAACCATACAATACAGTGATACACCCAACTGCATAAGTAAATAAGTAATCTCAAATTACAATTTCAGATACATTATTATGGTAAACATTAATTGTATCGTATATAAAAATCAATAGAAGCATGAATTAATTGCATATAATTTCAGCTAAGAAACAATTTTTTGGTTTGATAAATGAAATAGATAAACTTGTTATGATTAATGCGGTTAAGAAAAATTAAATAATCTATCAGATGATATGGAGCAAATTTTGAAATGGGTTGAAATATGAAATGTAAAATGTGGAGACGTGTCCCTTGAAATTGTATTTAACAAAGGGGCCAATTCCACGTGTCGCTTCATATTTTTACTTTACCTGAGGAATCTTCTTTTCCCCGTTTTTTAATTTCAACACCTATTAAAGTAAGAGTTAAATGTTAATTATGAGGTGATTTGTGTTAATTAACATATATTTTTTCAACAGTTTATGCGAGTGTTATAATTATATTTAAATCATTACTTAAGTAAAAAAAATCATTTTATTTAATTAGCCTCGTACATTTATGAAATCATGATTAGTTGGACACCATCTTTGTCCGGGTTAAAAGATTAAATTATTAAAAGATTATTGAGTATTTATTTGGTATAATAATCAAATCTAACCATTGGTCGTTGAAGGAAGAAGTATCAGATATTTAAATATGACGTTTATCTACGTGTTGATTGATTTTATTCCGGAGATAAATTTCTCAAATAGTAGTAACGTAGCATATTTTTAATAGTTAGTAGAGTATTAATAATATGTTTCATCAATAATTCGTATCAGTGTATACATTTCCTAAACATTTTTTCCCCGGACAATAAATTTATGTTTATCAATTATATACATTTCCTAAACATTTTTTCATCAGACAATAAGTTTATGTTTATCAATTACTTCTAAATCATGGTATCTATACCAAAACAATTTTAATAAATGCTAGATAATCCAAGCCAATTTCCGTTGCATTCAAATCATGCCTGACCTCCATTATTGGTAAATTATCTAGATTGTGTGCACAAATTAATTATATATGTACATCTCTTCTTATAAGTTATGGTTTAAATTATTTTACGAATCATTATTTATGACAATTTGCAGTCAACACTCGAATTTTTAAAATCAAGAATAATGCATGCGCCTATAAAGATGTTAAAATTAGATCAATGGTTAAACTTTAAGCAAAGAAGAAAAAATGGAAGAAGTTTAAATTTGATTAATACGGTGTCGTTTAGCTCCACAGCATATGGTGTTGTGATTCTCCCACAGTAGGGGATCCAGCCCCGTATTTATTCAATGGCATGTAATTATATATGTGGTTTTGGGATATTATTTAAAACAAAGAAGTACTATTGTACATATTTTAGCATTTTGCGTCTCTATATAGAGAATATCTGTATATAATAATTGATATACAAATTTTAAAAAATTAAAACAATAATATTGGAGAAAACAGTGGGCGATTGGGTGAGCTAAATTATATACTACCATATCGCGATTACCTACTCTAAGCTTTGAGATAATCTAAATTAAACAATACGACAATGTTAAAAGTTAAGTCTATGATATGCTACTTAAAAATTATATATGTATGAATCCATATATAATCTCAACATTTTATTAAAGAAACTAACAAAATAAATGAATTTTCCAAGAGTCCCATCTCCCATGAGTTTCTAGCTAGATTGAATCAATAAAATGTGTATATGAATGTCGGAAATCAGTGTTGGAAGGTAATATTAATTTTATTTTTTCGTTTAATTAACTAAGCTTTCTAAAATATTTTTAGAGGAGATGATTAACTTCATATTTAAAGTGAACAAATTCTGTTCAATTTTAATTCAAGATTTTAAAATGTTTAATTGTTAAAAGAAATAAGATCTAATACTCCCTCCGTTCCGCGGTAGTTGAGTCGTTTTTCTATTTTAGCGGAAGACTACTATTTATGAAGTTTTTAAGGCGGCGATGCGGTCGGATTGGGTGCCGTTGGCGGAGGCGGAGAATTAGAAGGCGGTGTTGGAGCAGGTGTAGTTGAGGGGGGCGGAGTAGTTGGCGGCGAAGGGGGGAAGGTTGAAGGTGTTGCCGAAGCTGAGGTTGAAGAGGGGGAGAGTGCAGGCTGCTAGAAGGTTGCCGAAGCTGAGGTTGGCCGCGGAAATGACGTTGACCGCCTATTATTGACGGTTCCGTCAATTGGAGGACCGGTTCAGGTCGAAATTCATTTGTGAGGGACCAAATAATAAAAAAGATCATGTTAAGGACCAAATTGATAAAACGATCATATGTTGGGGACCACTTTTGGCCTTTACTCAAAAAGGAAACTAAAAGGATATCAATTGTGATTAAAAAAAAACACAAAAAGGGACATTTCCCTCGCTAAAAAACCCAAAATTGCGAAGGTAATCCTTCCCAGGTAATGAAATAAAGTCTACGGCATCTTCCTTTGTAGTGAAAATATTACTGTATTTCCCTTGTACTGAAATTTTTTTTACATCTATTCCGACGACAAGGTTAAACGGGCTGACTATCCAGAACAAAATCGATGGGCTGGGATTCTTCGATCTGGGTGGCGATCTCCTTCGCCTTCTTGAACCGCTTCGAGCTTCTTAGGATCACATCCATCGTCACATTCTCCCTGTTGCAACATGTTAACAGTCAATCAAATCGTAATCACAGTAGCAATGCAATACTATACCTATCACAAGCTTATAATGCTGCACAAGCAAATGAAGATTTGGGAGCCCAATGCATGACTTTATAATATGGGTGATTCGAGGCTTGGAGTTGCACATCATCTAGTTGGATATAACCTATTCCGGTGTTCGTACTATCACTCAGGGGCAGTTTATAGATTAGATTTATAATAATCACTCCGCCCCTAAAAAATGAGTAAATCCCCTTTTGCCAGTTTGGTCCATCTACCATAATTCGACGCTAATAATGATGTGGGTCATACTATTACTATCTACTAACATCACTTCAACTACTTTTTCTCTTTCTCTCTCCTACTTTACTAATTTCGCATTAAAACTCATGATGTCTCCAAGTCTCCATTTTTAGGGGATGGATATAGCATACAAGATTGGGTATCTGAAAGACAAGCTCAAATTTGCTCAGTCCATCAAAGTATCTTAATTTTTATCCATTCAATTCCAAACTATAATTGAAGTAAACATCCGGAATAATATAGGATTGTGCATGGACTATATAAAGAATGAGCAGAAGAAATAAAATATAGGACTTTCATGCTTTATAGAGCCTAAAATCAGTAGAGAAACCTCAAGGATCAAAAAGCAGATAACGGACTTACTCTTCTAACATAGCCAAAGTTTTTCCTTTTGCAGCACTGGATCCTGTAATTACAGCATTTATAAAAATGTTAAGCATAGAGGCCAAGACAAACACCAATCAAAAAGGGAGTCATCGGATAGCATACAAACAAACTATACCAATTCCGGCACCTCTAAAACCTATATGAAGACATTTCTTATCACAATGTGAAATAAAAATCACATCACCTAAACATGCTAAGTTCATACTGTATCATAACTCAAATCTCAACGCCGGTGTGTGGAAATAAAATGTAGTTGTTGTCGTTCGTTTAGTTGTAAAATGAATAAAACAAGAGAAAAAATGTAGACAGTAAATTCCTGAACTTCAAGGAAAAGTAAGTGTATCAGAAAATCATAACTGCATCTGATACAAACACATACCAACTTATAAAAGTAATGCAGGGCCTAGGCAGGATTTTAAATTTTTACTTGATTTTTTCTATTTTTCAAATTTTAGTAGAATTGTACAATAGATATATCGGTTTCTTGTTAAGTAAGTAATATAGTTTGAATCTTTGACAACATTAGTACTGATTGATACTGTCTAAAGACTAAATAACGAAAATATACATTAAATTAACAGGGCTAGTTCTTAAACAGCAGTCGTCTAGGTGCTAGTCCTGCTGCCTCATGGGCCCTAGTGAAGATATAGAAATTACAAAATAAATGAGATACACATGAAAGGAAGTTTTCCTAACATCAAACATTATATTCAATTTTAGTTTATATGAAGCATACCTTTGCGAGTAGAAATCTGGCTCGCTTCACTTTCCCCTTCCGAGTCATCACCTGACATGGATGAACTATCCGATGAAGTGAGGGTGCGATCATCTGAAAACAAGGTTCCTTTTTCATCCCCAGAACTTTCACCACTATCATTATGAAAAATTGTTCCCGGCTTTGCCAACAAAATCTTTTTCTTCGGAGTCTTCATGGGCATCGTTTTTTTAACACGTGAACGCAAAAGCGTCCTTTCATTTCCCTTATTGTTGTGCAATGTCACGGACCTTTTCGAGCTTGATTTATCCAAAGATGGATTCTTCTTATGGGAGGATGAGGGAACAACAAAGTCATTGGGTTTCTGACGAGGCATCTCACACAACTCAGAAGGACTAGAAGTTTTCATCAGTTCATTATCTTTAGCTTTTGAACTCTTCAACTTGTTTTCCTTTCTTACCTTGTTACTGATATCGACTTGATTCTGGAGTTGGTCAGCCACAAAGTATTGCTTGAAGTTGATTCCTTCACTGCCCTTTTCAGTATTTTCTTTGAGACCATCAGTGTTTAGGACAAGCTCGTAATTCTCATCTACCTTTTCTTTGCTCTTACGAGACAAAACTTGGGATGACTCTAAATCTCTGTCCGTGAGTTCAGAATTTGAAAAACCAAATGAAGTTTCTTTTGTTGCTAAAGGTTCAACACTAACCTGTTGATCCTCAACTGGCAAATTTTCTTGGACATCTGGTGCAGTGTGCTTTTGCTTCTTCCCTTTCTTTTTAGTTTTTCTAGATTTATTCTCAGTATTCTCATCATCCTGGTTCGTTTGATTGGGCTTCATGACAGTATTTTCTGTTTCGGCAGTGGGAAAAGCTGCATGGCAAACATCTGGAAACGTTTTGGTCTTTTCCATCATCATTGTATTTCTATCGCCCAAATCTTCCGAAATTCGCCCTTCTTCTTTTCTATTTACATCCCATACTTTTTCCTGAGCATCATTGTTAGAAGCATCCAACAGTGTCATCTCGACATCCATTCCTTCATTGAGCCTGGTGCTTTCATCCTTTCTGATTCCCGTGGTGATACAATCCCCTGATGGAGAAGATAAGTCCAAAGAACCTCTGGTGCCATTCTGAGTATCGTTGATGCCTGGATTCTCAATATTTGTGCTGACAGAATTCTTGCCAATCCTCTTTTTCTTCGTCTTCTTAATGCCACTGGAAACTTCAGGTTCCATTACAGCATCTGCATCCCGCATAATCATGGTATTACTTGTTTCAGTGGTGGGCAAAGCTGCATGGCAAACATCTTGAAAACCTTTGGTCTTTTCCCTCATCATTTCATTTCTAACGCTCACATCTTCCAAAATTCGCTCTGATTGCATCTGTGCCAGATCTGCTTCTTTTTTATTTACATCCCATACTACCTTCTGAGCATCATGGTTTGAAGCATCCAACGGTCTCGCCTCAACATCCATTCCTTCATCAAGCCTAGTGCTTTCATCCTTTCCAATTACCTTGGTGATATAATCCCCTGATGGAGAAGACAAGTCCAAAGAACCTCTGGCACCTCTGTGAATATCTTTAATGTCTGAATCCTCTGTATTTGTGCTGACAGAATTCTTTGCTTTCTTCTTTTTCTTAATCTTCTTAACGCAACTGGAGATTTCATGTTCCATTACAGCATCTGCATCCCTCATAATACTGGCCTCTTTCAATGCTAGATCCAGACCAACATGGTCAGGAGCTTTGTTATCAGCAGGCATTATAGTTTCATTATCAAGGTCCAAAGATGCACCCTTTTCTTCCAACCTAGTAGTTTCTGTAAGAGGCTTATTCATTTCACCAATTTCAGTATGTGCCACATCACTTGGATTCTGGACTTTTGCATCCAATGGTCTCATCTCTACATCCATTCCTTCATTGAGTATGGTGCTTTCATCCTTTCCAATTCCCTTGGTGATATAATCCCCTGATGGAGAAGACAAGTCCAAAGAACCTCTGGCACCTCTGTGAATATCTTTAATGTCTGAATTCTCTGTATTTGTGCTGACAGAATTCTTTGCTTTCTTCTTTTTCTTAATCTTCTTAACACAACTGGAGATTCCAGGTTCCATTACAGCATCTGCATCCCCCATAATACTGGCCTCTTTCAATGCTAGATCCGGACCAACATGGTCAGGAGCTTTGTTATCAGCAGGCATTATAATTTCATTATCAAGGTCCAAAGATGCACCCTTTTCTTCCAACCTAGTAGTTTCTGTAAGAGGCTTATTCATTTCACCAATTTCAGTATGTGCCACATCACTTGTATGCTGGATTTCTGCAGTTTTGTGAACTTTCTTTTTCTTTCTTTTCTTCCCATCCGATTTCACCTCCCCTTTTCCGACTCCAGCATCCATTATTGTAGCATAAGGATCTGAAATGTTAGTGTTAACACCTCCTGAATGCATTGATGGAACATCCTTGCCTTCATGATCTATTTTACTCTGTAATGCATTGTCTTCTTTTCTCTCATCAGAATCTAAACGTTTATGGGAGTTCTGATCAATAAAACTACTCTTTTCTGCATTCTGCAAAAGGATTTCTGCCTTCGGTGATAAATCTGGAATAACATGGTCTGAAGCTTTGTTGTTTGATGGCATTAAAACTTCATGATCATTCTCTAATGACAAACCCATTCCTTCTTCCAGTTTAAGAGTAGAGGGCTTGGTCGTTTCACCTTTTCCAAACTGCTCCATATATGTTCTATCATGATTGTTTTCTGCTGTTTTCTCAAATTTCCTTTTCTTTTTTTTCCCCAATGTGTTGACATCTCCACCTTCACAAGCAGCATCCCTCATTCCAGCTGAAGAACCTTGTACAAAATTGGAAACAACCTCATTGTCCAGTTCATTTACCACACTCTCAAACCTATTGTCCTCTTTCGGTCTATCAGTACCATTTAGGTTCTGGTAGTCCAAAATGCTTCCAAAATTACCTTTTTCTGCTATGTTGGGTAGGTAAGTTCTGTCATACAGAAGCCTCCCCTCATCATCATATTCGTCATTCTTCAGACCTGAGACCTTAACAATTGAGTCGGACATATTAGGCTTCACATCTTTATCATTTGAACAAAACATGGTGTTGCCACCTTCGAATCCAGAATTATGACTTTCATCTTTTGTGTGCCTCACTTTACGTTTCTTCTTCACAGGAGACTCGGTTCCCATACAATGTGCCTCTGCATAAATACTTGTGTGAGAATCAGTGGTCTCCGAAACAGCATTATTTTGAGCAGCACGAGCCGGCAACGCAAAAAGAACAATTGCATTCTTGTTCCTATCAGATATGAAACCGTTGCAATCATCATCAATATCATTCATAGAGCTTCTTCCTGAGAGACGTCTGGGGACAATGGAAGCTGTGACCCAAAGAAACCAATTTCTGTTAACCTCGCCAAACGCAGTCCAAACAAGCATATCGTCTGACAGATGATAATAGTTTGATCTCCGTTCCAACTACATAAATAGCAGAAAATCACCAGATGCGAATTACAGAAACAAACTCCGCCATCAGACCTCTAAAATAAAGCATGTACCTTCACAGAGTGGACTTCTATCTCACCAATTTCCGGAAAGGATTGCTTATGAGCCACAGTCACCTTCTCTGCGCGTTTATAGAATCAGTCAGAAAATTATGAGCTCAATTTGCGGAATCAACAGAATACAAACTTCTCAACATTCAATGCTTTTGCGATCAGTATTTGCCAAAAAAGGATTACATACACAAATTATGCCGCAATCGAGTTCATATACACAATGTCTGCGTGATGAATGATACATTCATGAAAAGCGATTAGCATAAATGAAATTGTTAACTGATTACAGAAATTGTGAAAAACAACGACTGAAATAGAGGTAGAGGATCGATACTTTTTAAGTCTGAAACAGTGTCGGAGCTGCATACGGATACGGCGATGTGAGTACCGAGGCTGGTGTCTATGAAAACAGAGTTGAGCTCCGCCGTGCCTGCAGCTGCGCCGTCGTGAACCTGCGAACGATGTTTCGCCATTGAAGAAGGCGGGGTTGTCGTTGCCATGTAAGGGCATAGGGCTTCAGTCTTTTAGAATGTTTATTTGGGAATTGTGGGATTTATATTTATAAATTAAAGAAAAAACACTATTTATTTTCCCTAAACACGTTAAACTATAAACACTATTTCCAAATTTACTTTTAAAATTTTTTGGGTTTTATTTAGTTTCCAATTTTCAATATCATTACTATTTACATAAATGGTTGATTCTTAATAAATAATTATATCTACGAAAGTAAAATAGCTAAACTCCAAAACTAAAATCATAAAAATTCCAATATTTTCATTAATAATTAAATTGCATAATTATTATATTACTTAAATGTCGAAAATTATAAATTAAAATTAAAATTACGTAATTATTCATTCACTGATGGGGCACGCTCAAGTTTCTTAAATGAGACTTTATTTGAATTGATTAGGGGTGCTTAAACGGTTCTCCGGTTCTCGGTTAACCGGAATCGGAACCGGAACCAACCGGTTAATTGAGGAAGCGGAACCGAAAAATTCGGTTCCGGTTTCGGTACCGGTTCCAACTTTTTAAATAACACCGGTTCCGGTAACCGGAACCGGAACCGACCGGTTCCTAACCGGGAATCGGATTTTAATTCAATTTTATTTTTTATAATTTAATATACTAAAAAATCTAATTTATTGAATTAATTTTGAATTAAAGTAAAATAGTTTGAAACATTGAGTGATTTTTAGATTTAAATGTTTAATCTATGATACTTTGAATCTACAATTATTTCCCTAATCCATTTTTTATGAACTAACTACAATGAGTAGAACATCATAAGTTTGTTTTTAGTTTTCAAAAGAACTTATACAAATACAATATCATTTCATATGATATATTTATTACAAATTTATATAACAATTCATTTAACATACGATTTTAACATATTTGTTAATAATTTATTAAGTGTTCCGGTATAAACCAAATAGTCACAACAATATCAATTAGTATTGGAAATTCCAATGAATACTATGTTTAGCCAAAAAAGGGAAAATGAAATTCAATTTTAAAACTCATTTTTTTAAAAAAATTTGCTAAAGTTTAGAACTCCTATTTTTGTATTAGTAAAAAATTGCTAACATAAACTAGTCCGACCTGACTAACTATACTTGGCATCACTCTTATCCATATATGAATATTATTGTATTGTTGGTTTGTATTTTGTGTATTTATTTTAATTTTTAGGTATTATTTGTTATAATTCTAGATGTTGGATTATTATTTTTTTAGTATTGAACCTGCGAACGATGTCGTTTCGCCATTGAAGAAGGCGGGGTTGTCGTTGCCATGTAAGGGCATAGGGTTTCAGTCTTTTAGAATGTTTATTTGGGAATTGTGGGATTTATATTTATAAATTAACGAAAAAACGCTATTTACTTTCCCTAAACACGCTAACTTCCAAATTTACTTTTAAATTTTTTTGGGTTTTATATAGTTTCCAATTTTCAATATCATTACTATTTACATAAATGGTTGGTTCTTAATAAATAATTATATCTTCGAAAGTAAAATAGCTAAACTCCAAAACTAAAATCATAAAAATTCCAATATTTTCATTAATAATTAAATTGCATAATTATTATATTACTTAAATGTCGAAAATTATAAATCAAAATTAAAATTACGTAATTATTCATTCACTGATGGGGCACGCTCAAGTTTCTTAAAGGAGACTTTATTGGAATTGATCATGAATTCATTCTCCACGAACATAATCACACTAACATTAACATTATCAAAACTGAGCCAGTGCACCAATGAGTTGTTGTCAGGGTTGTCGAGCTATATGTGCTTCGTCAACTGCCCAAATTGTTATGTTTTCTATCTCATATTCTACTATTATGTTACGCATGATAAAGCTTACATACATAATATTCAATGATGTGTTCTTAGTACCATGCACATGTTGGATCTGTTGTAATCTCAACGAGCTTAGATTTCACTGAAAGTGCGTCCAAGATCCTTTCACAAAGTCTCTCACCTTTGAGGAAACAATGCTCTTTTTTGTCAGTCTTTTAACGCCCCCTTAGTCAACTACTCCCTCCGTCCCGGATATTTTGTCCCAATTTTTCATTTCGGTCCGTCCCACATAATTTGTCTCATTTCACTTTTTACCATTTTTGGTAGTGGACCACATCATTCCACTACTCATTCATACTCACATTTTATTATAAAATTCGGATTTGAGATCATGTTGATCATTTTAGGTCATCCTTACTATAATGGCCTAAAAATAGTTAACAATGACTTAAAAATGACCTCTATATGCTTAGTTCTGCATTTGCAATAAGAATGAGTTTCTTCTGGCTCTTTAAACTCAACTCTGTCTTCAATCTCTCCACCACCATTCTTTTCTTCACCGGCGATCCCGAATCTCTTTATCACACACGCACGCGCAAAGACGGATATGTATTCGAACACCGCAACACTAGAACGACAAAGTAAAGAAACAATGAGTGATGAAATGCTTTTACAAGATGCATCAGAAAGCGATTACCTAATTCGCTTCTGAAGAGAGATGCCAGCTAATGACTCCGACCAAGTTGTTCAGCGCATGAGACGCCATAGGCACAATGATACTTGACGACAAACTTGTCGTGTAACCATACACAACCCAACAAAAGTTGCCCTATCAAAGATTTCAAGAACAACATCTAACTTATAGACCGGTATGCGTGTTCCCAGTTATCGTTCAAGCATAAAAGCATCGGATTCGTAAAGGTTCGTGTGTGAATGTACCAGACTGCAAATGAATATTTCTTGCCACTTCCGAGGTGCAGCACACCGAATAGTGCTACAACTGCGAAGATACTCATCCAGCTAACGCCAAAGAGAGGCATTAATGCCCCACGGAAGAGAAGTTCCTGCTCGATTCCAGTAACTTGCCAATGTTAGCCCGAATAGAAAAAAAGTTGTCACTATATACCTATCCTTATGATAGGCATCATGTAAAGAGGCGACGAGATTCTACCTCACTGATTATTAGAGTTTGTATACTAAAAATCACGTTTCGAGTGATTGAATACTGTAAAACTCTTATTTTATTTTCCAATGAATAAAACAGATTATTTTTGTCATAATGTTGTTATGTTTTACATTTAATGGATGTTAATGTATGTTTAAATGTATAAGTTAACTTAACAAAGTCTAAGTCTTTGTTTTAGTAGACCGGTTGTGGGCGACGTCCACTTTAAGGTAACACGGTCAGTTCTAAACAAAGAAAAAGATGAATTTCACAACCTAGTTGGAATTTGACTATCCATCGAGAAAGGTTGCAATGTCAGTCCGCATATTTCTAAGCCTTACTGAAATAAGATGAAATTGGTGTGGTATAGCACTGAACGGATCTAACAGCAAGACTTGTTCTTAGGCTATCTACTGAAAGGCGATGTCTTGATAAATATTTGTTTCTTAATCAATGTAGGTTAGCATTGAGCATACGGTATTGATTATGCATTACTTTGACTTATCAAATGGTGCGGGTTTTTCGTAACCCAATAAACCTGATATATTGGGTAGTGGTGATCAATATCTAGTGGTGCTAGGAATGCTATTATATTGAATCGTGCGCGAGCTGAGCCTCGTTTGATAATGTCCTCAAGAGGAGCGTGAAACAAGGTTTTATTATTCGGAACCCAGCTAGTTGGAGTTCGATTACTCTATGAATAATAAATAAGCGTTTCATGCTAAGTCCACTCTTGAAATTAATAAGAAGTTAATTAATTAAGTCCATAGCAGATATTAATTAATTAATGGACATTTTTATCTTAAGCGCGGGAAATGAAAGTTAAACGGAAACCCGGATTACTTATAATTTCGGATTTGGATGGGGAGAGTTCAATATTACTTCTGTAGTGGCTGCTCGTAATATTCCAATTATAACTTATACTCTCCGTTCCATAGTAGTAGAGTCATTTTGCCATTTTGGTATGTTACATAGTAGTAGAGTCATTTCCATTTTTGGTAAGAGTCAACACATTTCTTTCCACCTACTTTACTCTCTCTTACTTTATTCTCTCTACATCTCTCTACCTTTTCCATTTCTTACTTTATTCTTCATTTACTTAACTCACCTAACACAATTTTTTCTTAATCTCCGTGTCAAAAAGAAATGCCTCCACTACTATGGAACGGAGAGAGTATTAAATTGTGGTTTCGATTTAATAAGTAAAAAGTAAATTGGATGAGCCCATATCCAAAACCTTCCATAGATCCCTGTCTGAGCCCAAAAGGAACTTAATATAAATAGGAGAATAAAGGAGACAGAATAATCTTTTTTTTATACTTGAAATTTTCGAAAATTTCGATTCCCTCTAGCTGAAGAGGAATTCGAATTTTACTCTTATTCCCAAAATGATTTCTTCTGTCTTCTTTATTAAAGTCCTAGTATTCTGGTGAGATCAGCCCACACTGATATTGGAGTACACTTCAGGAATCAGAGAGAAGATTTATGGTCTAGTATTCAAAGCGTCACGTGGAGAAGCAGCTAGCCATCTTCAATTCTTTGGAGAATTAATTAGGTATTTATCTGCTCCGTAAAAAAGCATGTTTTAGGTTTCAATATTCTTAAAGCATGATTAATTCAAGTTATAAGCATGATACGTGTAAGATGAAAAGAGGAAATAAAAGTAAAAAGACGGTCTAAGAATAAGATTGACTATATATATTACAGTAGAGAGGATAAAAAATGAATGAAAATACAATATCATTGGTGCTAGCAGATTCCGCCAAAGACATTAAAGAGATGGAATATGAGCCAAAGTGACGTCGTTTGGTGCACCGCACACTCTGTTGTGTTTTCCCACACAGCAGAGGATCCACCCCCGAAATAACATTGGTTGTGATTGCTAGGGGTGAGCAAAATAACCGAAAACCGAATATCCGAACCGAACCAAACCGAAATTTTGAAATTCGGTTCGGTTTTCTCGGTTCGGTTCGGTTTTAAAAATACAAAAATTTCGGTTTTTCGGTTCGGTTCGGTTTGGACGAAAAAAAAAACTGAAAAACCGAAAAACCGAATTATATTTTAAATATATTATTCTATATTTTTATCCTATTAATTTAGTATATTATATCATATATATAATATATATTCTTCTAATATATTTTTATATAATAAATATTATATATATTATATTAATTTTATATTATATATATTTATATTCTATTAGTATATATAAAATAAAATAAATTAGATATATTAAAATATACTTTTTTTTCGGTTTTCGGTTTTTCGGTTTTCGGTTTTTCGGTTTTTCGGTTCGGTTCGGTTTCAATTTTAGCCTAAATTCGGTTTTTCGGGTTCGGTTCGGTTTGGGCGAAAAACCGAACCGAAACCCGAATGCACACCCCTAGTGATTGCAGAAAAAAATGGGAGTTAATCCCAAAATTGCCCTTTCTTCTACTATTACTCTCTCTATTCACGATTTAAAGTCTTAATTTGATGCAAGTTCTTAGAATGTGAAAGACAATAAAAAATAATATAATGTGGGATCCACTTTATATACTGTAGTATTAATTTTATAGTGAAATTCGAGTGTAATAATTTAATATAGTGTTATTAGGTAAAAAATTTTATCTTATAAATTTAAATTATGTGAAGGAATAATATATTCTACTTGACTTATCTAGTAAAATTTGTCTCTGATTTTTTCAGTTTTATATTTCTAGTTTTTATAAAAATTTTATTTTTAGTAGTAGTATTATTATGTAGAGAAATCAATGTTATAGATTTGTATTATGTGCTGAAATAAAATTGCTACATATTGACTTATCTAGTAAAAATGGAAAATGTATATTATTTTGAAAATTAATATCTACTATATTATTTATCAAATAAATAGTTACGGACTTGGATAAGATTAAATGGATAAATATATAATATAAGTAAATTTAATTTAAAACTATTCATTTTTTTATAAAAATATTATTTGATAAATTTATTTATCATTTATTACACACCCTCATACTCTTTCTTGTTTTCCTTAATAAATTTATATGATGGTAGTAATATTTATGATTTGTACAATGATACTCCCATCGTCCCACTATAGGAGTCTCGGTTTACCATTTTTGGATGTCTCATTTTAGGAGTTCCGGTTGAAATATTCCATAAATGGTATTAGGCCCCACATTCCACTAACCTTTTTTCCACTCATATTTTATTATAAAACTAATACTCCCTCCGTCCGCGAATAAGAGTTATTAATTTCCATTTTGGTTCGTCCCCAATTAAGAGTAACACTTCATTTTTACCATAAATGGTAAGCAGATCTCACATTCAACTAACTCATTTCACTCACATTTTATTATAAAATCAATATAAAAAAGTGGGTCTCACATTCCACTAACTTTTTCAACCAACTTTTCTTTACATTTCTTAAAACTCGTGTCCGGTCAAAGTGTTACTCCTATTGGGGGACGGAGGGAGTATAAAAAAGTAAGACTCACATAATAGTATCTTTTTTCACCAACTTTCCTTTACATTTCTTAAAACACGTACGTGTCAAACTCAAATAGAACTTTTAAAGTGGGACGAAATAAGTATTATTTTTAATTTCAATACCCGTATAAAATTTGTACATTTCAAGTGGTAGTACTTACTTTACTAACGAAAAACAAATTAAATTAACATTACAAGTTTATGCATATGCGAATGCAGAATTGTGATTTGCTGCAAGAGGTGCGTTGGGCCGGCCCATTCGTTAATTAACTAATTTTACTTTTTTTTAATAAATAATATCTACTTCTATAAGTCCTAGAATCTCTTTCACAGCACTTATTCTCTATCTCAAGCATATGATAGTAAATATGTTAATGTTTGAAATTTGTATATCAAAATATTTAAAAATATTGCATATGGCTCAAATTATTTGTGAATTTTATGAGTATGGATCAATATTATATATAATGTGCACAAAATTGATCAAAATTGATCATAACAATGTATTTCAAATTGCCATTTGAGATTACTTATTTACTTATGCAATTGGGTGTATTGTACAATAGCATTATAATAGCTTTATACTACTCTTTGCTTATAATAGCTTTATAGTACTACTCTTATAACACAATCTCTCATTTCTCTCATTTCTAACTCCTTCATTTCATCACCATGAATAACATGAGACCTGATTTGGAGAGACTTAGCGACAGCGAACTAATACGGCTTGGAATTCAACTCGAAAACAGCATTCGCGAAAAGGAGGGCCGACTGGAATTTCAAAGGGCGGAATTGATGCGTGAAGTCGGTGTGGTCTCACATTTGAAGCACATTAAGGTATGGACTCCCTTGATGGCTGATAACGTTAAAACTTTCCTCAAACATAATCAGAATTGGTCCGGCACTCTGATCGTGCCTAGAAACTGTGACGATCAAGACATCGTTGTTCAATATATTTATACATTCTGGTTTCCGCGCTATGTTGCCCGTGTCGGCCTTATAATTGAGTAATATATCAGGTATTAGTATCATATCAGAAATCAAGAAGATTACTGTATTTCTGTGTTTTCCAATTTCAATTACTTTGTACTACTCTTTTATTTTCAGTTCTAGTATTGTATTGTCTTGGAATTGACCTTTGTTTTCCAAGATTTCTTTTATGCTTCGTGTGCACATCAATATTTTCTTAATATTTTTCTGTGAGAATGCAATATTTACCCACGGTTAAAATAGATTATGATAATTAGTTAATGTTGGACTTCTTAATATGATCCTGTCACTAAAAAAGTGTTTCACTCATTTGATACTAGCTAATATAATTTTTTAAATATTAATGTCATTTATTCAATTATGATTTTTATTGAGGCAATCACTAATCTATCTCTCACTTTCGTCCTAAACAATGAATATTGTTAAAATATTGACATTGACTTTTATGTTGATATTAATAATATTTATTATTTCTACAATGAAATTGTTTTTTTATCATTCAGGAAAAGTTATACATTTCAAGTAATTACTTTCCTAATGATAAAATAAAATAAATCAGAAGTTTGTTCATAGAAAGCGATGGCTAGTCAGATTTGTTACATACAATGAACTTACATTAGTTATTTGTGTGTGTGTGAGAGAGAATACTACTATTTAGAACACAAGCAAGTAACACATATCAATAACCCCAACTAATTGATTCCCAATATTTTTATGGCCATCACACAAAAATAGATATAAAAATATTGTACTGAAATTTTTGACAGATTTACCAACAATGCATTTTAAATTAATTTAAGGCAATTATGTACACTTTGTTGAAATAGATAATTGGTTAATGGTCAGTGTTGGAATTCTTAATTTGGTCCTATCATCACAAAAGTGTTTCACTCAAACGATAATAGCTAAAATAATTTTTAAAATTTTAGTGACATTTATTCAATTACTATGATTTTTGTTGAACTTTAGCACCATACAGTAATTTATAGAGGTAATCAGTAATCTCTTTCTCAACTTCGTCCTAAATAATAAATACTGTTAATATAGTGATACCAATTTTTATATTGATACTATTAATATTTATTATTTCTGCAATGAAATTATAATTTTATCATCATCATACAAAATAGGTATAGAAATTTTACTGATATGCAGAAGCATAGACCATATTGCAGTGTATATCAGTGTATGCAACCTATATATAATATCAAGTTATCAACTCTATATTAAATCTTGATTATCAATTTTTGACAGATTTTACCACATTGCTATATTAACCAATAACAACTAGTTAACGACAATACTCAGCTAGGGCGTGTTCGGTTGCCAAGATTAAATCTCATGATTAAATATGTATCATGTTTGGTTCATAAGATTGAATCCTACAACTTAATCATAGATGGATAGTCTCATGATAATTAGTCTTAGCCTCCCCCTCCAACTAAAATAATCTCACAACTTAATTCTAGATGGATTAGTTATGGCAACCGAACGCCACCTTACTGTATATCGACTCATCGATCCATAAAAAAAATTCCACTTCTTCGTGAAAACTTTTTATTTTACATACACTTTACATCGATCTATAGACTATCAGTATCAAAATTAGTATGAGTTCAAATATGTCGACCATACAATGCACCCAACTGCATAAGTAAATAAGTAATTTGATTTCTAATGCATTATTATGATCAATTATGTGCAGATTATATATAACATTAAATGTCCAATACTCATAATCATAACGTAAGGCGAAACAGTCACGGGAGATGCTTCAATTCTACAATTTACGAAAAAGTACAAGTTTATTAATTTAAGTTTTAAATTTGAATATGAAATTAAAATATTAAGAAGAATTCCGAATTAAAATTACACCAAATACGGAGTCTCATGCTCAAATAAAAGAGTGGGCATCATAGGTTGAGATAATTAATTATGAATTATATAAGATATACGCAAAAATAGATTCTTAGTTGAGATTTTTGCGTTAGGTAGAAACGAGAAATAAAAGATTATTGAGTATTTATTTGGAATACTAAGAGCATCCACAACAGCAGACGAAGGCACTCCCTAGCGACTGGCTAGCGACCTGTGCGTCGCATTCGTATGCTATTGGAGTTGGCGAACGCGTGTAGGACGAACGGGGCGGACGAGCGTTAGTCCGCGGTGGGTTGGCGTTAGCCGATCGCTCGTCCGCCATTGTGCTGATGCGATCGACGAGCGACCGGAGAGCGATATTTATTTTTTCAACTCTATATATTCAACTCGTTGAACTTTATTTCCTTCACACTTGTGTTAACGAGTTTCTCTTCCTTCTCTCTTCATTTCTCATCTGATCTGTAGATAAAAAAATGGCTAGTGATGGCGATGCTGACGACTCGCGGCGAATTAACGAAGAATTACGGGCCTATACGTCCGTGGAGATAAATCGATTGGTGCAAGAGCACATGCGCCAGCATCAGCAGCAGCCAGCGGCGCTCAAGGATGTGGAGCGGGAATTTTGTGTGCTCCAGTCTCGATGGGCGGCAGTAAAAGGGTCCAACACGTTTGTGGTATGAGGACTGCATTGGTGATGTCATGTACGCATGTAATATTATGCACAACATGATCGTCGAAAATGAAGGTCCAGAACTGATTGTGCCGCTGAAGATACTGTCGGTCCAAGCCACGATATGGCCACCATCAATGTACGAATGAGGATATCCGGGAGACGCCGAAACGGTCACCGCATTTGCTGATATGCGCCAACAAAAAGCCCATATTCAACTCCAGACTAATATAAGTAACAGGGTTACTCCAATCAACGGCTATAGACGATAGGGAAACATTTCCTTAACTAACTAGAATGAAATAAAGGAGATTTATAAAAATAATGCCACTACATTCATGACATGAACATTATTAAATTACATTTGAACGTGTCATGTATCATAATCGCTAGTTACTCCGTTTCAAGGTAGTTGAAACATTTATTTTGAGCACGAGATTTAAGAAATAGATAAAGATTAAGTGGAGAAAATAAAGTGAAAGGAGTGTAAGTATAAAAGTGAATAAAGCTTTTGCAAAAAAAATAAATGACTCAGCAATATTGGAACAACTAAAAAAACAAACTAACTACCTCGAGGGAAATATTATAACTGAGGATCACATATCTAAGATGGATTTCACACATATAAACCACCCACATATTTATTTCAATGCAACTATCGTGTACTCACTTATAAGCTAGCTTTGCATATTTTATTTATTTATTTATCTTAGTTGGAATAAAATACTTCTTCCTCAAAATAATATTTACATTTGCTATTTTAATTAGTCCACGGTTTAAAATCTTATTCATTTTTCTTTTAGTCACTGACAGAAAGTTAGGTTGAAGGCCTTCAAAGCCATAGCTAGAAAATGAACAAGGCTACTGTATTGCATAAAGATGATTGTATTGGATGATGAAATTGAAGATCAGTATGTCCCATTATATAGGGAGAATTTTTACATGTCAAAGGTATACTTTGATTTGATTGAATTCTATCTATGGAATGGATCACTAATTTCTTGCTTGTTATCTTCCATAATTTCTGTCAAGGATCCCTGACTTCTTGCTTGTTATCTTCCATGATTTCTGTCAAGGATTTCATTGCAGTGCCAGCTCTATCCAACTGATCATTCATCTTCAACTCTCTGATTCCATCGTTGAAGATGGCAAGGTTTACAGTCACTTAGTTCATGACATAATATCCACTTTTGCTATCTTAGTTTACAATTTAAAGTCTCACACTCTATTATATTATTACAATTTCACTATAAAAATAATACTACGGTATATAAAGTGGGCCCCATATTTTGTTATTTTTTTAATTATTTTTCACATGCTTAGAACCCGCATCAAATTAATTAATCAAATTAAGACTTTAAATCGTGAACAGAGGTAATAATAGAAGAAAGGGCAATTTAGGGATTAACTCCCATTTTTTTCTTCGATCACAACCAATGTTATTTCTCTTGATATACACTATAATATGGTCTATACGTCTCTGCATATCAGTACAATTTTTATACGTATTATGTTTGATGATGATAAAATTATAGTTTCATTGTAGAAATAATAAATACTATTAACAGTATCAATATAAAAATCAATATCACTATATTAACAGCAGTATGTATTGTTTAGGAGTTAGGACGAAAAGTGAAAGAGAGATTACTGATTAGTAATCAGTGATTACCTCTATAAATTGGTGCGTGGTGGTAAAGTACAACACAAAAATCATAATTGAATAAATGTCGCTAAAATTTTAAAAAATTATTTTAGCTATTATCGATTGAGTGAAACACTTTTGTGATGATAGGACCAAATTAAGAAATCCAACACTGACCATTAACCAATTATCTATTTCAACCAAGTGTACATAATTGCCTTCTCATAAAAGAAATCTTGGAAAACAAGGGTCAATTCCAAGACAATACAATACTAGAACTGAAATTAAAAGACGTGAAATTGGAAAACACAAAAATACAACAATATAGGGAAAAGATAATTAATGAGAGAAGAAAAAACAGTGATAGTGATACCTTATATCACTCAATCTTAAGGGTGACACGGCCAACAAAGCTAGGAAACCAGGCTGAATAAATAGATTTAACAAGCCACTCTTGATCGTCCCAGTTTCTAGGCACGATCAGAGTGCCGGACCAATTCGGATTATGTTCGAGGAAAGTTTTAACGTTGGCAGCCTGCGAGGTGGTCCGTACCCGAATGTGCGTCAAAGTTGAGAGCTCACGGGCTTCACTCATCAATGCCGCCCTTTCAATTTCCAGTCGGCGCTTCTTTTCGCGAATGCTGTTTTCGAGTTGAATTCCAAGCTGTATTAGTTCGCTGTCGCTAAGTCTCTCCAGAGCAGCTCTCCTATTATTCATGGTGATGAAATGAAGGAGTTAGAAATGAGAGAAATTAAATGAGAGATTGTGTTATAAGAGTAGTATAGAGCTATTATAAGTAAAGAGTTTTTTCATTACAATTTATATATTAATTAATTTATATTGATCTCTCTCACCTTTTTTTAACTGCGATACCAAAATTAAAACAAGTGAATAGAATCTTGTATACATTATGTAGTATATAAAAAATTGGTATGAATTGTCCTTTTATGGCAGCTGATCCTTACATTTTTTTTTGATTTTGTGAAGCTTTCAAGTACTACAATTTCTATCAACTTATTTAATTTAATTTCTAATATATCTCTTTGCTAATGATCAACTTAACTGATTACCTTCAAAAAAATCCATCATACATGTTAGAGAGATTTAATATATAGAACGGAAAAACGGATATCTGAAAGTCGTGATAAACACTTTCAGATCAAATCAATTTCGGTGGTTCTACCAAAGTTATTTGATCGGATAAAATTCAGAGTATGCAGAAAATTCATATGTGTATTCAAGATTATGAACCAGAAGAATTGATCAGATTTTGAAGAAGATGAACCGATGCAGCTGTTGACGAAACAGTGCATCCCTTGGACCCCGCTACCCGGGGGCGCTGCCCCCGGACCCCCGTTCATCTGTTTAGGGGCTTCGCCCCTAACATCATAATGAATTCAAATAAGCGTGCACTCCACACCTCCATACTTAAATGATGTATCATTATAACAATACTGATCAATCAAGTTAATCTAATTACACTAAAATATCCAACAATACATGACACAACTTTTTTTGTCACACACATGTAGAAAAGAAACTGAATATTTAGAAAACCATTGATTTCTCATGTGATTCTCATATTTAACTAAGAGAAGTTAGTATTTAATTAGATTAATTGGGGCTAATATTGTCACACACATACTTATGTCACATTGACATGGCTAAGCACATAAATAAGCCAAATTACTAACTAACATGGTTTTTAAACATGACTATCAAACGAGCCTAATGAGATTGAATTTACGTCATCTCTATTTACACTAATTCAAATCCATTTTTCAGTATACATTATATTAAACATAATTTTATTGTGACCATTTATATCAAACTTCAGACCAAAATGAATATTTCATATTCACTTACTTTTTTATACCTTTCAATCTTAATTAATTATTTTAATTACATATTAATCCGACAACACATTTTCAAATAATTAATATAAATTAAATAATTCAATAAGAATATCTCTTATTAATATATTTGTATATTAAATATAATATACACTACCCAATTATTTTTGTTGTTGGGCTGAAAATGAAATTTATAATACATCCCACTAATGTTTAAATTTCTTTTCCTAGGGTCTCTCGCTACTATTACTAATTGAATAATTTGAATTGCTGCCATTAATTCCACAATGTATATTTATAGTATATCACAATATGATCATCTCTTTCTGCTCACAAACTTCAGATTTATTTTATTTTACCATTAGTGAAGTAATTACTTGAAATGTAGTATAGATTTTCTAAAAGTATTTGATAAAAAAATTTTAATTTCATTGTAAATAAATTTTATTAGTATCAATATAAAAATCAATATCACTATATTAACTGCAGTATTTATTGTTTAGGACGAAGGTGAGAGAGAGATTACTGATTACTTCTATAATTGCTGCATGATGCTAAAGTTCTACATAAAAATCATAATTGAATAAATGTCACTAAAATTAAAAAAATTATTTTAGGTACTATCGATTGAGTGAAACACTTTTGTGCTGATGGGACCAAATTAAGAAATCCAACACTGACCAGAAACCAATCATCTATTTTAACCTAGTGTACATAATTGGATTCTAACAAAAAAATGTGACAGGGCCTTAAATTAAAATGCATTGTCATTACTCATTAGTTTAGCAATGTGGTAAATCTGTCAAAAATTGACAATCAATATTCAATAGAGATTATTGCTTACATACGTACTATAATATGGTCATACATCTGCACATGATCAGTACAATTTTTTTATACCTATTTTGTGTGATAGCCATAAGAGCATTTGGAATCAATGAGTTGGGGTTATTGATATTTGTTACTTGTTTGTGTTCTAAATAGTATTTTCTCTCACTCACACACAAATAATATAAGTTCATGTATGTAACAAATCTGACCAATATCGCTTTCTTTGAACAAACTTCTGGTTTAGTTTATTTTATTAATTACTTGAAATGTATAAATTTTTGAAAAATATTTGATAAAAAAAATAATTTCATTGTAGAAATAACAAATATTAATAGTATCAATATTTTAACAATATTCATTTTTTACGACCAATATATATTTAATAAATATTACTAATATTTAAAAAATTATTTTACCAATAGGACCAAATTAAGAAGTCCAATAATCTATTTTAACTGCGGGTAAATATTTCCGTCCACCTCAATTATTTTCACATTGACATGGCCAAGCACATAAATTAAGCCAAATTACAAAATAATATGGTTTTTAAACATGTAGCCTAATAAGATCGAACTTAGCAAAACTTTTAAGGTCCACTTTAATTAACTAAATAAATAAACAAACACAAAATTAAAGCGCTGCTTTTGTTTTGTATTCGTCGATTATTGGTAACTCTTTTCTTTTAATTCTCTCATACCATTTCCAAAATAATTAATAATTAAAAAAATGCAAAAGTTTGCATTTTGCGGAGGATTGGAGATGATTCTTTTAAATCCAAAAAATATACAGTATTTTCCAAGATCCAATGATATATAGTAGTATGAGACAAATAGCAATTTCAACATATATAAAAATTCATTAGTTATCAGCATACGTACAGCGATCAGAGATGAGATGAATTACATATGATAACAACAATTGATTTTCAAATAGGAAAAACAGATCGATGAAGCCCAAATCTAGGAACATATATATATAATAGATCTAGGAAGAAATTAAGAGATGCAATTTAATTACGATGATATTACTACTATATGTTAGATCATTGATCATGAGTAACAGTACCATGATAGGGCTGCACTTTACGGTTGAAAAACTCAAGCTCATCAGAACCCGATATCGTTAAATGATTCCTTGCCCTCAACTCCCGACAAACCTCTCGCAGGTGACTGCCATCTCTACCAATTTCACTACGAGTCTCATACACTCGTTTCTTGTAATCGTTCAACGAAAACAAATGCTCATATTGACGCCTTTCATTTTGCTGGAGTACGCGACGGCTTAGATCGTCTTGAACTTGCCTGGGATCCATTTGGGAGGAGTTTGTATGGTCAATGGTGGGTGAGCACAAAGATAGATTCAATTAGGAGAGATGTAGGAGTATTATTGATGATGAATTAGACTCCCACACACAGCCTTTTTATGAGCATAAAAATATTAAATTAAATAGAATTACTATTGATTATTGAATGCGAATCTCATCCTCAATTTTAGGAGTATGTCCATTTGGCCTGCTTAACCGGCCGGTTCGGTTTTATCTAGTTGGGTTGCCCGAGTACCCGGTTATAAATTTACATGAATCCCGGAATCGGATCCGACCGGTTCTGGTTCGAACCGACCGGTTCTTGCCCGGCCGATTCCGGTTACGAACCAGATCCGATTTGTAGTTTTAGTTTCAATTTTTTTGAATAATTCAACATCTAAAAATATAACAATTTATACCGAAAAAAACCAAAGAAACACACAAAATACAAATCAACAAGATAACAATATTCATCATCTAATATTCGAATACCTAAAAACAATACTTCAATTTTGGAAATAATCGTCTCTCTTGTCTCTCATCATTCTAATATTCAACTATCTTTTGTTCTTTCTACTTTATTCTACCTAACAACACTTCCTAAAATCTCATGTCACTTAGACCATCTCCAATGGTACACTAAAACCTAAAATGGGATAGGTATTTAGCTCCAATAGTACTCAAAAACCAATCCTATTTTTGGTTTTTGAGAAAAAAATATCTATCTTTAGGTTTACACTAAACCAATACCTAAAAGTTTTTCAAATTTTGTGAGTAAAAAAAGCATAATATAGAGAATATTCTTTTAAGTTTGAGTTTAGTGTAAATGGTTGGAGTAAAATCAATATTTAGTGTGAGATTTACACTAAAATGAGTTTGAGTTTAGTGGAATGGTTGAAGATGCTCTTAAGAATGTGGTTATCTTGAGTGGGACGGAGAGAGTACGTTTTAGGACCCCTTCTTAGTAGTATAATGGAATAGAATAAGGAATGAATGAAATGAATATGAAAATAGAATGATACTGATAAGAATTTCCATTTCATTCTTTTGCTCGATAGTGATGAGAATAAATTTTTTTCCTTGATTATTTGATTTCACCAAATAAAAATTGATTCATTAAAAAATAACAAAAATTTTAAATTTGGATTTCAAATATCTTGACCATATAATACACCCAATTGCATAAGTAAATAAGTAATCTCAAATGGCAATTTCAAATACATTATTATGATCAATTTTGTGCACACTACATATAATATTGATCAAAACTCATAAAATTCACAAATAATTTGAGCCATATGCATATTCTGATATCCAAATTTCAAACATTAACATATTTACTATCATATCACGTCGTACTATTGTTTGATGCTATAAAATTACTCAAATATGTTGAATAAATTTTTCAAAATTGAATAGTGCTTATTTTTTTTAAAAAAATACTATCATTTATTCAATTAATCTTATTATTCAATTGTGTATAATTAATACTACAATAGATTGATACTCCCACCGTTCCATAGTAATGGAGGCGAAACTTTTCGGCACAGAGATTAAGAAAAATTGTGTTAGGTGAGTTAAGTAAAGAGAGAATAAAGTGAAAAATGAAAAAGGTAGAAAGATGAAGAGAGAAAAAAGTAAGAGAGAGTAAAGTATGTGTGGAAAAATGTGTTGACTTTTACTAAAAAAGAGAAATGACTCTATTACTATGGAACGGAAGGAGTATAATATAATATACATATTCCCAATGTCCCACTCAAGTTGTTAAAGTGTTGCTATGTACCTATAAAAGGCCTGTTGTTCAAACTATTCTTACAACCTTTTTTCTAAAATATTTTGAACGTTGACCTTCTCATTTTTCCGTCGTCATCAACGAGCTGCCGGCAAGGATTGTATCACTGATTATTGTGTGCTGTGTCGGAAAGTAGACCAAAGCAAGGTATCTTTTACTAGACTTTTTTATGAAGATCTATACATATTTGTAGTCTTATGTGTGAAATTGTAGATGGTGCATAGGAGAAGAATTTCGAAAATATTATTGTTTTTAATTAGTTTTTTAGGCCTTCCATTAAATGCTTTGTTTGATGTTTTTCTATTCATAACAAGAGATTGAAAATTAGATCATAACCAGTTAAGAGCTTTATTGAGATAATTATAGATGATATATGTTTCATTTCAACATCATTAACTGCCAAACCTCGAAGATAAAATAATTATAATATGTGAAATATTGCAGATGATGCATGAAGATAGAATCAGTGAATTACCGAATAATATTCTAATATCGATAATCTCTCGACTGACTCTGAAAGAAGCAACTTCGACTTGCATACTTTCATCTTGTTGGCGACTTCTCCATACCTACGTGACTCATCTCAATTTTCCAAAGTATAGATATGGGATTGATACAGAATCAAGTTACGTAAGTATGATCGATCATGTCTTAGATTCACATAGAGGTACTAAAATAAAAGAGTTGGTGGTGGACTTGTGCCCTGTCGGATGTAACAATTTTGAGAAATGGTTTGAGTTTGGCCTAAGTAAGAAAGCTGAAATAATTTATTTAGATGGTTTATTTCACAATGAGGGCCCATTTCTTTGGCTTCGAAATACAAATGGTATTGAATGCCTTAAAGAGTTGTGGCTTGGTAACATAAAAATGACTGATCAAGATTTTGAGCTTTTGGTTTCCAACTGTCCTGCTCTTGAATATTTGAAAATTGAATCATCTATCAAGTTGAAAAATATTTCAATTATTGGTCATTCAATCTTGAAAAATGTAATCTTATACAACGGTTGGCAATTGGAATCTATTGTGATTCGCGACGCAATAAATCTCGTTTCGCTGGCGATCTATGATGCGAGAACTGGATGTGCTGTCCAACTTAGTAACATTCCGAAGCTTACCAAACTCAATTTTCAAGAAAGTTTTGATGTACTCATGCTTGCTGAGCTCCTTGTCAAAATTCCATCTTGCATACGTGACCAACTACAACTATTGCGCCTCTCAACTACATTTGATTCTTATTCTGATAAGTCTCGGGTAACAATTTTTCTTCGATTTCTTTTTTCTTCTTACATACTCCGTATATCAAGTATTAATATTAGTGATTTAAATTTGCAGGAGGATCTAGTTCTTCATGAGTTGTTGTGGGTTGATCTTGTAAATGTAAAACATCTAGAGTTGGTGATTGAGACGAACGATTATCATTTTTTTGACGGGCCTTTTGAATGTTATGTGCGCCGTTTGATTGAAGCATGTGGTTCACTAGAAAAACTTGTAATAAAGGTATGCATTACTTTAAACTAACAAAAATTTTAATTTATGCAAATTTTTACATTTTGTGCTGCAGTTTATGCATGAGCAAAGTCAAGTGATGGGCAGATATCGACGTCCAATGTGTGAGGAGTGTAGGGAAGTGATGCACATGGATCGACTGGCAGAGTGTAAGGGGTGTCAGCGTTTGAAAATCGGAGAACGAGAACTAGGCATATATCAACATGCTGAGTTGACCGTAAAGTATTTGGAAATCACGGGATATTTTGGTTCTTCTTGGCAACGAGAATTGGCTTTGTACATCATCAATAGTGCTAAATCTTTCCAGAAACTGACTCTAGTGACTTATGATCAAGTGGCATTGGCTCGTGCACGTCATGATTTTCGACATACCCCCAACGTCCATTATGACGACACGGGTTCTAGTTTTAGGGGACGGCCCGAGTTGGATACTGGATAAAATGTGCATTTGCTGAAAAGTTTATTTGATATTTTGCCAGAAGGTTGGATGCAGAGACGTAGTCAACTTCCAATGAATTTGATATAAATAAAAATGAGAGCACGTTAATGTTAAGTAAAGCAACAATGTTTGCAATTTCTTTTTCAAGTAAAAAAATGCTTGCTATTGCCTATTGTTTATGTGTACTACAGTATAATTTTCAGTTGTGTAGCTATTTAGTTCAATTCTTATATAAACAAGCGATTAGTTCAATTCTAATGTCTCCTCTTGGTTTTACTTTGGTTATTATTTTTGGGATTTATATGGTTTGGGCTTGGGTTTGGTCCATCATTCCGATGTATGCTCATTGAAATTTTAGATTTAAGTACATCTCCAATCTTATGCTAAAACGTGAATCATCTCCTAGTCCTTCAAATTGCAAATTTTTGCATTTTATAATAAGTAGTATCACCCACGTGCGATGCACGACCCATTTTCTTTTATTTAAACTTATTTTATACTGTAAAATAATTTATAAATTAATAAAAATATCATTTTATGAAATCTAAAATCATATATATATAAAATAAAAAACAATTATTAAAAAATATAAAATCAAACCAAAAAAAATTACACATATACCGAATGAGAAACAATATTATTATTTCAAGTTATAAAATCGCAAATTTATACAATAGCAATTTATTGTACCAATAAAAACTCATAACCAAATAAGTTTATAAACCAAAAATTGCACACAAATCACATATCATTTAAATCACTTTTAGATCTATACTTCAAAAGATCATTCACAAACACATGTCAATAAAAATAATGTATAAATATAGAAGATAGCCAAATCGATAAAAATCATCAACAAAAATACAGCAAAATAGCATGGAATATACAATCGATATCAACATGCATGCATTTAGCCGGAAAAAAAAAATTAGTTGCATACACTATTTGTATACCCCGCATCGCCTACTTCCCGTGTAGCTGTTGCCACTCATACCACGTTCAGAAAAGACAAATGAATAAGAGTGCCACCATCCTAATATTCATACAAAGCACTACATGAAAAAATTATACATTTAACACTTCACAATATGAGAACAAACTTTTTTTCTCATACATTTGATTAGAAAAATAAAAAACTAAAATGCACCAGATGGAAGTATCATCGTTCAACATTTCTTACAGGACATTCACCAAATAGATGTTATCTTACAACATATTTATCACAAGACTACATTGTTACATTAAAGAAATGTGTAACGGAAAAATTAAACCAGAGTAGATGACAAAGACTGAAAGTAAACAATAGCAGACTGAAAGTAAACAATAGCTTACGAAGTTGAGTTCACAAGGTGTACTACTCTTTGACGATCAACAATTAAATTAAAAGAAAAATCTCTTTATAAATCCTAAAGTTAAAAGGTTAGTGGGTAAGTGGCAATGAATGTCAATAGTGGGTAGTTAATCTTTATTATAGTAATTATATTAGAAAATTCTTTTTTATATTATTAATGACATTCATGTAATTATTCTCAAAACTCCCCTTTTATATATTTATAGATAGATGATAGTTAAATAAAAGAAATAAAAGTCAAAGTAATAGGGAATATAAATAGGAGTATATAAAATAATATACTCCAACAATGTTGATAAAATAAATATATTAGTCAATCTATTTTTGATATTTATATATTTATTATAGTAATATATTGTTGATATCTTTCTATCATCATCATTATTTTTTTTAAAGAAAATAAACCATTCATAAAAAAACTAGGTACGTTTTTGTATAAACAAAATTCAACATGTCAATATGTGAAGAATATATAGTTATTGTGGAGATTATAAAGGCTCATGATTAATTTCCATAAATAATGAAAGGGAAAATTAGTAATGGAGTAAAAATTTTAATCAACGAATTGGTTAACAATTATGTGTATTTATCTTTTCTCTTTGTCAAATAGTATTTGATTAATCGACGATATTTTATAATTCTCTCTTTATTTTTTTCAGTTATCTATTTCTAATATAGGACTCTTTTATATTAAGTAAGTATTTTTGTGTTTTATTTAAGTAAATCATCCTTGAAATCAGATTCTTGTAATGTGAAAGTTGCAATAATGTATCATATATATTCTTATAATGTGAAAGTTGTAATAATGTATCGTATTTTCATTGCAGAGGAATGAGAGAATATATATCAACCAACATTATATGTGTGTGTGATACATGAATTAGTATAGTTTGAGTACAAAAGCTTTATGAGATTATTGAGTAAATTCATTTTGGAGTGAATTATTGAAAGCAGAATCATATACTACTAATCAAAATCAAATATGTTTTCCTATAAAATGCAATAAAAGAATCAAGAAATTAAAAAGGACAAAGAATTTAGGTAGAACCAAGAAAAAATAACAAAATAATTTATGCACTTTTATTTCAATTCATGCCGGTTGTCAATTCCTTTTACATGCAATATGAAGAGGCATTTTGTAGAGTTTGCTACTTGAAAAAAATTCAAAGGCTAACATTGCCTACATAGGCTCAACATGTGAAATCAGGATTCCTCTACCCTTCATATGATCTGTGTGTGTCAGTGTGTGTATGAGAAAAGGAGAGAGTGACAACAAAATGGTTTGGTTGGGTACAAAGGCATTCACTCTTTTCTCAAAAAAACAGATTCTTGTAATGGTGAATTATTGTGAGTTGTGATTGCAGATAAAAATTGAATTGTTGCTAGCTGTACTTGCTACTATGAAGCCTAAATCAGGATGAGTGTTGGTTTTTGTGAGAATTGATTGAAGGAGTTTTGAGTAGCATATGTAGAGGAGCATCTAGCTTAATAGTATAGAGGTGAAGAGGTGATGTGGCATGGGATATTGAGGTGTAGCTAATACTCCTTTTTATATATAGTGAGTAAACAAATGAATATTAATCGAAATTAATATAAAGTACACTATTAATTGACCTTTTATAGGTAGATTAGATCGACCTATACATTACTACTCCCTTCGTCCGCGAATAGAAGTCTCGTTTTTTCATTTTAGTTCATTCGTGAATAGGAGTCTCGGTTCACTTTACCATAAATAGTACGGTCCCACCTTCCACTAACTCATTTTACTCACATTTTATTCAAAACTAATATAAGACCTATATTCTACTAATTTTATTCCACCCACTTTTCGTAATATTTCTTAAAATTCGTACCGCCAAGAAATGAGGCTCCTAATGGCGGATAAAGGGTGTGTGTGTTAGAGAGATAGAGAGATACAAGAATTAGACCACATAAAACCAATTAATATTTAGTTTTGCAGCATACATGATTATATACGTTTTTATTTGTATAATAATTACTCCATATTGTTATTGTATACATTTTTGAGTTTATAAATTGACATAGCGATAATCCAATTTAATATTCTCATTTCATAAATGTGAGCTCATAACTCAAATTAGTTCAAACAAAAAATTAACAGACGGCACGGGGTGTGACACTAGTCTATATAATACTAAAAAATAATGATATAATATCAAATAAAAGAGTGGGTCGGGCCAGTTTTTATTCTTATTTTCACATGAATAGGTCCAAATAATAAATTGTGAATTAGTTGAGATTTTTGCGGTGCGTTAGGATGAAATAAAAGAATTGGCCGCTTTTTATTGTTATCTACCATGATCATCACTCTTTAGGGATTTTACCTCTCCATTGTAGTATTAAAATGAAGAAACCATTGCACATGGATGGTTAATCTCTTGCTTGCCCATGTTGCAACAATTTTCAGCCGTCACGGTACTTAAAAGAAACTCGCTTTGTCCTAATTAGAAATGAAATGTTTTTCCTTTTTAATTGTCCCATTTAAAACGAAAGGTTTCTTAAAATAGAAATAATATCATCTTTATTTTTTCATCTCTCTTACTTTATTATCTCTCCGATAACTCACAAAATAACACTAAAAAAATCACGTGTAAGGGAGTATCTAAAACTTGGGCCCACCAATTTCAAATTTTTTGGCTCTGTCACAGAGCATGGGTAAACCCATTATTTCAAAGCAAAGTTTCCATAATCAGAAACGCTGCAATTAATAAAGGTGAGTAAATCTTGAAACTCAACCAATTTCTGACGTGAAACACCACTAGCTCACTCATGCATTAACATATACATCAGCTTTAAAATACTTATTATAAATGGACACAAAATTAACATTCACTAGTGAAACAATTTCTCAGGCCCACAAAATTGTATCCCTGCAACACAGCTATACACAATACTAATACTGGGAGAGAGAGATTAGAAATTAATGGGATGATGCGTTAGTAGTACTAACATACTACTAAAACCAACCGCGCCAATGCTAGATCCGTCACTCCTCCTCCGTAAATATGTTGACGCGTAAGTTCGTCAATGTCTCTAGTGTCCATACCCAAAACGTATGTCGTCTGCTCCGAGGCTTCATTGACTTCATCCATTAAGATTTTCCGTTGCTCTTCAAGTCGGATCCTTTTTTGGGCGATTATGCACTTCAATATGTGTGAGGTGTGAGGCTCACGGGCATTGGTGGATGACGACTGTTAATGTTTTTTCTTGGAGAGAAGAAAATTGCTAGAAGAAACGTAGATATGATTAAAGAAGAAATGAGGCTTAAAATAGTGTTGGACAAGTTATATTATATGGCATAGAATCACCATTTCTGCAAAATGGAGATATGTAGTAATAAAATGAAATTGTATGAAGAGGGAGATGTGTAAAAAAGATTAGGTGAGATAGAAGTGAGAGGTAAAGCCGTAAAGAGGGCGTGGTGAAAAGAGAGAAAAAGATGGGGATATATATAAACAATATTGAAATTGAATGGGTCTCATTACATGTATTGAATATATATATATAAAAGAAATTGAAATTGATGGAAAGAAAAAAATTTAATCCGGTCCGTGCTATTTTGAAAATATGAAGCTTGGATTTTCAATTATTCTATGCTAAATTTTCTTCGGAAAGTTATAAAATTTATACTAAGTGGATATCACATTATTCACCAATGAATTAAACTTGTCTACGCATAAAGAAATAGAAATCGTTTGGTTGAACAAAATGACCAATAGTATATTATAATATGCATATAGGCAATCATAATTTTTCTTTATAATAATATTTAGAGCAAATTCAAAGTTCATTGATTTTCAAAATTAAGAGACACACTAGAATTTAATTAAACTTTTTAGTTTCTTTAATTATTTATTTTTTTTGAATAAATAAATAGAAATTTTAAGGTCGTGGGGCCACAGTCTACTCATTTTAGAGCATATGATATTTGGGAATTTGCCACTTATTTAATTTTTTTTTTAATACTTCAAGTTAAGAAAGTGATTAAATATGCATGGAAATGGCTCTATTTCTTCATTTATTTATTTATTTATTTATTTTTATTATAGAGCATAGATGTAGCATTTGTATTTAATTTATACTCAAAGTACTCTTCCTATACAAGTTTCTGATCTTTTCAATTTTTTAAGCATTAGTCAGAGGATAGAAATGAGACTCTTATGTAGGGAGTACATTTTTCCTAAACATTTTTTTTTCTGGAGATTACATTTTAGGTGATTATAATATGTGAAATACTGCATATGGTTTTCTCTATAGAATCAGCGAATTGCCTTTCTCTCTTCTGACTAATTAGATAGAACCTTACTATTGATTATAGCCAGCTTGAGTCCAGTTTTGTTGATTGATGAAATACCCATGCATTATTGATTCATGTCAAAACTAGTTAACAATAATTTAACTTTCACATGTGAAGAATCTGTTGCATCTCATAAAAGAGTTCTATTCTTTTGTACTCCAACTACACTAATTCATGTATCTCTCTCTCTCACACACACAATGAATATACAATACATTTATTTTCAACCTTCACATTTTTTCCCTTTATAAAAAAAATCACTTTCATCCTGAGTCAAATGGATCACCTTCACCTACACATGTTATCATGAAAATAAGCACCTAGCATGTGAAAGTGAAACACTATTATATCAATTATAGATACATAGGATTCTTCAATGAGAAAAAGTTTGATTGTTGAAATGGTGAAAGTGGATGCATATTTTGTCGAGAGATTGCAGAGAAAGTTGGGATTACATACAACCAATTAATTATATCCAATATCATTATGTAATTCAAAATAGGTATAAAGTTGTACTGATATACTTATTAAATTTTACTGAATCTTGATTATTAAATTTTACCATATTACTACCATATTACACACACACAAATAATTTAGGTCCTTGTATATCTCTAGACTAGACACCCATTTTTCTCTGCAATCAAAATGACACACACTATTTTTAACTTACATATTTCAAGAGTCTTTTCCTTTATGAAAAGAGTCTATGCTTTTGTACTCCATCTATATTATTTCATCTCTCTCTCTGCCTCACACACACACACACACACACATTAATTATTGTGGAACTCATGGCAGTGCATGTGCTGTGCTAATTAATTTGCATGATAAGCACGTAATAGTGGATTAAATTATGCTCAAGAGATTGTGCTCACAAATTCAATTCAGCCCCTTCCATCATTCAATCTCCTGCGATTTAGTGTTTTATAGCACTAATTTAGCAGTAGGTAAAATTGTACACACCAGTTAGATTTTGATGGCAAAAGAGAAAAGAGTTTAATTGTAAGAAAATACAAGAAATAAAAACACATTAGAGAGAGAATGGAGAAATAAACATTGTGAAACTCAGAGGTTATGAACTTAATATGTGTGAGCGTAGTTAGAGCTCACATCTCACACATATTGAAGTGCATAACCGCTGAGCTCGACAATTCCTCTTCAAAGGAGATGATGAGGAAGGATTTGCAGCCTAAGCGGAGAGAGAAGATGGGGCCGAGGTGGGAGGAGAGGGAGGCTAGAGTGAGGTGGAAGGGGTTCTTGAGGTTTTGGTTTTGGTTTTGGTTGGATGACATTTGAGGATGAAGATGGTGAAGATGAAGGGTGGGAATAGCAAGAGAAAACAGGTTTGGTGATCCATAGAGAGAGGGCGAGGAGAGAGATTAGATTTTTGTACATTAATTTGTAGTAATGAGGAAGTAGTTGAGTTATTCAGTGGGGGAGGGTGGGTCCTGCCTTCTCACTACCCGATCTCAATCCGATACACAAAATATCGGGTTTCGGGTATTCAATTATCCGACTTTTTTGGGTTTGGATAGTACTACCTCCATCCCTGAAAATTTGATACAGTTAATATTTCGGCCCGTTCCTGAAAATTTGATACACTTCATTTTTACCATTTTTGGTAGTGGACCTCATATTCCACTAACTCATTCATACTCACATTTTATTATAAAACTAATACTTTAAAAGTAGGACTCACATTCCATCAACTTTTTCAACTCACTTTTCATTACATTTCTTAAAATCCGTGCCGGGTCAAAGTGTAGCAAATTTTGGGAGACGGAGGTAATATCAGAAATCCAATACCCGATATCAATTTTGACAGACTTAAGGGTGGTTATGGTTTCAACAGGAGTACTATATAATTATGTTACAAAATTATTTTAAAATAAATGTACATAAGTTAATAATTTATATATTACTCAAATGTGTTTTGATTTCAGAGAAATAGTGCGTTTGGATTCCAGAGAGAGGAATATGTGGCCATTCTCATCCCTTAATTCCCACTCTACATATAATAGAACTCAAAAAATAATACTTCCTCCGTTACATAGTAATAGAGTCATTTTGCCATTTTTGTACGTTCCATAATAATAGAGTCATTTCCCTTTTTAGTAAAATTCAACACATTTTTCCACACCTATTTTACTCTCTCTTACTTTTTTCTCTCTTCATCTCTCAACCTTTTTCATTTTCCACTTTATTCTCTCTTTATTTAACTCACCTAACACAATTTTTCTTAATCATCGTGCCAAAAAGAAACGCATCTATTACAATGAACGGAGGGAGTAGTATTATGTGTAAAATAAAAGAGTGGGCCGGGCCGCTTTTTATTCTTATTTACACATGAATATGTCCAAATTTATGAATGCTGCAACTCCTGTTTGTTCGTTTTTATACTAGTAATTAAATCTGTATCCATATTTTAGTATATATTGAATAAAGTAACTTTTTATTAAAATATTACAAATATGCTTTATATTTTTGTTTACTTTTTATTTTAATATTGTATTAAATCAAATCAAAGTTTTTGTAAATAAAAAAATGTTAAACAAAAACAAAAACATAAGTATAATAGGAGTATACGATATGATAGTTAGAATTAGTTAGTCTTAAAGTATTTTAATTTATGAATCTAACTAATTTTGACAAGGTTATGAAATTTAAAATGATAAAACAACCCATAATCAAATAAACTCAGTAAACAAAATCAAAAAGAAAAAAGGCATCTGCTTTCCTTCTTTAATTGGTGGGTTGAATGCTCTGTCAAAATACTATATTCTAAGTTGAGATTTTTGCGTTGGTGTGAAACGAGAAATAAAAGCTTATTGGGTATTTATTTGGGGGTTACTAATCAAATGAGAAATACTCTTACCTTTGTTCACTCTATCTTTAGGGTTCTTACATTTCCATCGCAAGTATTTTGATTCATATATATGGAGAAACCATTGCAGGTATGTATTACTACTACTATTTACTCAATCGACAATTGACCGATGTTTTTCCATAATGATTTACGTATATGTGTAATCTCTTTTTTCTCTTATTCATCTTTTAATTATGTGTGAAATATTGTAGATGTTGCATGAAGATAGAATCAGCAAATTGCCTAATGATATTCTGGTATCTATAATCTCTCGGCTGCCTCTCCGAGAAGCTACTTCGACTTGCATACTTTCAACTAGTTGGCAATATCACCATACCTACGTTAGTCATCTCAAATTCCCAAAATATAGGGAATATACATATGATATTGTGACAGAATCGAATTACGTAAGTATGATCAACCATGTCTTGAATTCACATAGAGGTCGTCGAATAAAAGAGTTGGTGGTGGACATGCACATCTATGAATGTGGCAATTTTGAGAAATGGTTCGAGTTTGCCCTAGCTAAGAAAGCTGAAATAATTCGGTTATGTGGTAGGCTTCATGACGAGGGTCCATTTCTTAGACTTCCAATTACAAATGGAACTGAATGCCTTAAAGATTTGTATCTAGGATGCATTAAAATGACCGATCAAGACTTTGAGCTTTTGATTTCCAATTGTCTTGCTCTTGAATGTCTGAGAATTAGATCATCTATTGAGTTGCAAAATGTCTCAATTGTTGGCCATTCTAAACTAAAGCATGTTAGCTTATTATATGTTTTGGAAGTTGAATCCATTGTGATTCGCGACGCTACAAGCCTCATTTCCTTGGCGATCAATTATCTGAACACTAGATGTGTCGTCCAACTGAGCAACATTCCGAAACTTACCAAACTCAATTTTGAAGAAAGCTCAAATAAGCTCTTGCTTCTTGACCTCCTTATCCAAATTCCATCTTGCATACGCGACCAACTCCAACTAATTTGCCTCTCAACTACAGATAACTCTTCTTCTATGTTTTCGGTAATAATTTCTTTAATTTCATCTTTATTCATCTTATATATCAAATATTAATGCATGTGATTTTAATTTTCAGGTGTATATGTATGGTGAGTTGCCGTGGATTGATCTTGTAAATATAAAACATCTAGAGTTGGTCCTTGATAAGGGCGGGGCAGCGTACGTGCGTCATTTGACTGAAGCATGTATTTCATTAGAAAAACTTGTGATAAGGGTATGCATCAACTCTAACTAGCTACTTAAGTTGTCATTTATAATTTGAGTGTAGTTTGATGCATTTTTACAATATATGTTGCAGTTTATGGATATGCAGAGGGAAGAAGTTATGGGCGTAAATCAACTAGACAGAAGATATGTTGAAGGGAATTGTGAGTTGTCGGTAAAGTATTTGGAAATCACTGGATATTTGGGTTTTTCATGGCAATGGCGATTAGTTATGTACGTCATCAATAGCGCCACAGCTTTTCAAAAACTTACTGTAGTGTGTTGCGATCAAGAAGCATTAGCTCGCGCATGCCATGATTTTCAACACGCTCCCTCCGTTCACTACGTTACGGGTCCTATTTTTAGAACACATGCCGAGTTGTCCGAGTACTATAGAGAGAATATGTGGTGGGCGGACTAATTTTTGTGGACATACTAATATAAACTATGGCGATTATCTACATGTTGCAAATTGATTTAATTCCTAAAGGGGATATTTCAAAAATATTATTGATTTTTTATAGATTTTCATACCTAATTTTAAATGCTTTGTTTGATGTCTAGTTGCTTACTATTGATATTACCACGCCTGATTTGATTATAGAGATTATAACTAGTTTAGCTTTGTTAAGATAATTATTTTATTAAACAATGAATTTTTTTTCTGATTATATTATTTTTAATCTTTTAGTGCTTTATTTAAGGAAACATCTTTGAGATTTAGGAATCCTAAATTAGGATTGTATTTTTGTTTCCATGTTGTGAAAGATCATGTACCAATAAAAGGCCTATCGCTCGTACTACTCTTAAACCCCTTTTTAACAATATTTTGAACGGTGACTCTCACGTTTTACCGTCGTTGCCGCCTTCGAGCCGCCGGCAAGGATCGTATAACTGAATATTGTGTCCTATGTCGGAAAGTAGACCAAGTCACAAGGTATCTTTTACTCAACTCTTTGCATGAAGATTTCTACACAATACTCCTCTATTCGCTATAGTGTGTGATATCGTATTGATTTTTAATTGGATTGAGTAGTTATGATATATATGTGACTGCAGATGGTGCATCAAGATAGAATCAGCAAATTGCCGAATGATATTTTACTATTGATAATCTCTCGACTAACCCTCAAAGAAGCTACTTCAACTAGCATACTTTCAACTAGTTGGCGGCATGTCCATACTCAACTTGACGTGATCAACTTCCCAAAATATAGATTTGGGATTGACAAAAAATCAAATTACGTAAGCATGATCGATTGTGTCTTGAATTCACGTAGAGGCAGCGAGGTAAAAGAGTTGGAGGTCGACATGTTCGGTCATGATGGTGGCAACTTTGAGAGGTGGTTCGAGTTTGCCATGACTAAGAAAGTTGAAAGAGTTCGTTTAGTAATGTATTACGATAGTCCATTTGTTAGACTTCCGTATACGCTTTCGCCACATGGTCTTGAATGCCTTAAAGATTTGTATCTCTCTCACGTCCAAATGACCGATCAAGACTTTGAACTTTTGATTTCCAATTGCGTTGCTCTTGAACGTTTGACACTTCGATTATCTTTCAAGTTGGAACATGTCTCAATTGTTGGCCTCTCGAATCTGAAGCATCTGAACTTGTGTTACCTCTTGTGCGCTAGGTCACTTGTGATTCGTGATGCGATTAACCTTATATCTTTGACGATCCACAACTTGGAAACTCTATGCACCGTTTAACTTGGTAATACCCCGAATCTTACCAAACTCGATTTTAAAGAAGGTTTTGGTGGACTGAGCAATGTAGCGCTTCTTGATGGAATGCCTTCTTGCATACGCGACCAACTCCAATCATTACGCCTCTCAACTAGGGTTGCGGTAATAATCTGCCATCTTTCTTTTAAATTTCTTCTATATATATGAAATATTAATGTATTTTATTTAAATTTGCAGTACATGGAGCATGCACTTTTGTCGGTTAAACTTGTAAATATAAAATATCTAGAATTGATGGTTGATATAAGGGATGGTCGTATAGACAGTGCTTATTCCCAATATGTGTGTCGGTTGGTTGAAGCATGTAGTTCATTGGAAAAACTTGTGATAAAGGTATGTATTAATTAATTGGGGTGCATATATGTTGATGACTTGATGCAGTAGTGATCTTGTTTAACACATGTTTTTTGTGTTGCAGATTCCACATAGGCCCACGGGATATTTGGGTTCTTTGTCGGAACAAGATTTGGCTTTGTACGTCATCAGAGAAGCTAGAGCTCCTGAGAAGTTGGTCGTCGTGCCTTGTGATGAAGAGACATTAGCTCGTGATTTTGGACATATTACATCAGTTAGTTTTTTAGTTCTTTAACTCTAAGCCATGGCTTTATTTACTTGTTGTTAGTTGATTTTATTTGTCATGCAAAAAAATAAATTAAATCTGTGTGAAACTCCAACATTTGGCTGATCTTACAAACATAGAAACGAGGGTTAAATATAAATTCAGTACTATTTGATAATTGAGTTGATTGTTGGCCGGAGATTTTTGAGTTGGATTAGAAACAAGATACTCCCTCCGTCCCAGATAATTCGACCCAGTATTCTATTTCGGGTCGTCCCACATAATTTGTCCCACTTCACTTTTACCATTTTTGGTAGTGGACCTCATATTTCACTAACTCATTCATACTCACATTTTATTATAAAACTAATACTTTAAAAATAGGACCGTGGCGGGTCAAAGTGTCCCAAATTATCTGGGACGGAGGGAGTACTTACTGATCACAATTTTTTCAACTTAGCATTATTTCTATAATAGGATTTTTTTTTTAGAAATAATTATATGAAAAATTGATTAAATTGTTTTGAATTCAAAATATTCAGGTAGAATTTGAGACATGAAAATTTTCGATAAAATCGATACAGATACTAATGATTGGTGATCAATTATAATATCAATTTGTACAATTACTTTTTAACAACATTAAGACGAAATAATAGTCATTTTAAACATTAACGTTGAAACTTTCGCCATTTTCTGTTCTAAAAAAACGGCAATGTTTTACCGATCGTCTTTATGAATAAATGACAACTTGGTTTGGACAAATTAAAAAATAAAGGTGAACATCTTGAATGAGACGTAAAAGATACTAGTATATTTTTAGAGTGGGCGTGTGTTGCTTTGAGGCAGAGTTGGTGTTCGAGTACACCGTGGTGCGACCTTTAAAATTTATGTTTATTTGTCAATAAAAAAAAAAGATAGTACTATCTATTTTAGATTGTTCCATACAATTAATTAAGACATGAAAATGACATCTTGATTTTGAGATTAGAGTGTGCGGCCTAACTATACATGGTAATGCATTAAAGAGAATATTCCAAGTTCAAATTAGTTGATCATCTCAAATTAGTTGTGTAGAAAGGGACTTAGCTCATTTTGTGAAATTTTCAATCTCCACATTTTCATGTTGTGATCATCGACCACGAATCAGAGGAAGCCGAATAGAGTGGACCGGAGTCTTGAGTTGGATGAAACGAGAATAGACAGCGAGATGTGCCGAGAAAATGTCCAAGAAAGGGTGTATTTGAAATTGGGTATTTCATAAGCATGTAGTGAGCGAGACAATTCATCAAACATGTAAACGTTAGTTATAAAAACTATTAAAAAATCACACTGATATTTCCAACACTCTTTTCGCCATTATATATAAATTGAATTAACAAGAAGCTATAAAAGCCATAACTAAGATTGTTGCAGTTAAATAACTAAAATCCTAGCTGATCTAATATGTCGAAAGTCTTGGCGTGCACGAGCTAATGCCACATCATCACAAGCCACAATGGTCAATTTTTTAAGAGCTCTAGCACTATTGATGACGTACAAAGCCAATTCTCGTTCTGACGTACAACCCAAATATCCTACGATTGACAAATACTTTAGAGACAACTCACACCTAGGTTCGTCGTATGTTTCTGCCTTCACACTAGTATAAGCGAGCGGCCTATGTGGAAACTGCAACACAAATTATAAACATGTGTCAAATGACTATAGCATCAACATATTACAAATATACATATATATACCAAAATTAATGATTAGTTAATGCATACATTTATCATAAGTCGCTCCAATGAACGGCATGCTTTAACCAAACGACAGACATAGCGCAAAAAATAGGATTCAAGATCATCCCTCATTTCAATCCGCAGTTGCAGATGTTTTATATTTACAAGTTCAACCGACATTTCGTTCAACAACTCAAAATTGAACTGCAAAACAAAATCACATACATTAAATTTGATACATATATATAACTAGAAGAACTTAAAAAGAAAAGATGATGGATTATTACCCGATGCATATATTCAACCCTAGTTGAGAGGCGCAAAAATAGGAGTTGGTCGCGTATGCAAGATGGCATTGCAGCAAGGAGCTCAACATGCATGAGGTTTTGATAACCCTCTTTAAGACAGAGTTTGGTAAGCTTCGGGATGTTACTAAGTTGGACGAAACATGCACTGTTCAAATTACATAGCGACAAATAAACCAATCTAATCGTGTCGCGAATCACAATAGATTCAACCACCGTAAAGTCAGATAAGTTTAAACGCCTCAGCTTAGAGAGGCCAACAATTGACACCTTTTTCAACTTGAAAGCTAATTTAACTGTCAAACATTCAAGAACAGTGCAATTGGAGACCATAAGCTCAAAGTCTTGATCGGTCACTCGAATGCGACATAGAGAGAGTTCTTTAAGGCATCCAAGGCCATGTGATAAAATGGTACTCGGAATTCTAATAAATTCAAGGCCCGTACCAAACACATGTAAGTGAATTGTTTCAGCTTTCTTAGTCAAGGCAAATTCAAACAATTTCTCAAACATGTGAACTCTAAAATCATACATGTCAACCCGAAACACTTTTACTTGACTGCCTTTATATGCGCTTAAGACATGGTTGATCATACTAATATGATTTGATAAATCGTCAACTCCATTTGTAAATTTTGGGAAATTGAGATGAGTGACATAGCAATGGAGATGTCGCCAACGAGTTGAAAGTATGCAAGTCGCGGTAGCTTCCTGGAGGGTCAGCCAAGAGATTATAGATATCAGAATATCACTTGGCAAATTGCTAAGTCTATCTTCATGCACCATTATGTGTACCTTCAAATTACATATTAGGGTTTAGGCTAATAGTAAGAAAAGAAAGATAAATAAACTAATGTATGAATCATGATCGGTTGATGAGTAAAAAGATCATATAATGCTTACTTGTTCACACACACTCGATCTACTCTCAAAATGAAAATATCAATATGTTAATCAAAAGTATAAAAAAACAACATGAATCAGTGGTTGAAACATAAACCTTTAAAAATCAGAAACAAATAAAACAACCCTAATCTCAATGGTAATCCAAATCTAATCGGACAAGAAGTCATAAACTAATTAATAAAATAAACACGACATCAAAATGTAATTGAAAAGCAAATTGTACTAAATCTTGAGTGGTAAAGCAATATTCAGTGTAACATTGGAAAGAAATTGCTATTTCACCTGCAACGTCGGCAACAAGAGTTGAAGGCTATGGATACATTTTAATTTCAAACTTATTATGTAAACTACTCTTATTTTTCTTAATATTTTGATTTCATATCTTTATGCATATCACTAAACTAATTAAATATTATATGTATGCATATAAAATCAAAATTAAAAATATCGGGTATGTTCTTCTCCAAATATATAGCTTATTTCTACTAGCTTATTTTAAAAATATCTTTATGCACATCATTAATCTTTTAAATATTTCTACTAGCTTATTTTATTTTAGGCCTTATTGGGCCAAATATATAGACCTGTCTTATTATTTTGTGCTGGATTGTGATTGTAACTTGTGCCTCATTTAAACAAAACTTTTGGTGTGTTAAGTAAATTAAGATGGGCCTTGATTGATATTTATCTGGGTTGAAGACTTGAAGTTGAGAGATTGATCTAATTTATTTACACTCTTATTTGAACTAGATCACATCACCTTAAAATATTCGAAAAATGTTACTACTGATGTTTGATAGGAATACTTAGATGCAATATGATATACTCCCTCCATCCCCGAATAAGAGTTACTAATTTCCATTTTGGTCCGTCTCCAATTAAGAGTAGCACTTCACTTTTACCATAAATGGTAAGTAGGACCCACATTCCACTAACTCATTTCCCTCACATTTTATTATAAAATCAATATAAAAAAGTGGGTCCCGCGTTCCACTAACTTTTTCAACCAACTTTTCTTTATATTTCTTAAAACTCGTGCTCGGTCAAAGTGCTACTCCTAATGGGAACGGAGGGGGTAGTACTATTTGTAATGTAATAAGTGAATGCAAACTTAATGATCTATCTAAAGAATATGCCTTGCGTTGCCTTAAAATCAATCACAAAACACCAAAAGTATAAAAACGATATTTAGAAGAAATAAAGCTACAAAAAGCTCAAATATTATATGGCGTTTTCTTTTTATATTTAGGAAAGTGGGGCACGTCACCTCTGGGCCCACTACACTCGAAGATATTTTTAAATACATAGAGTAACGTTCCAAGAGATTGGGAATTTAGTCCATTTGACGCTTATGCCCTCAGAGGAGTATTTTCTCTAACGTAGGTTAGAAGGTAAATGCGTATAACGTCGCTGGGCAAATATGTCAAATCCGATAAATTTGCTCTGGCATTAAGAAATTTCCAGTGCCGTTATAATTTCTCAGGTAGAGCTAAAGTGATGACGATCCCTCTCTACAGTTAGCTCTGTAAACTACCGAAGAAATGTACAGTTCGTGCAATCCGTTGTTGGCACCTGCTGCTCTCACTTCTTCACCTCCGATTCCACGTCAGTTCTCCTCACTGGTAATCTATCGCTTCGCATTTTCTCGAGTTTCATGTGATTGATAAATTGCGCTGCAAAAAAAAATCCATTTTTCTGCTTAATTGCTGAATCTGGAACGGAGCTACCTGTGATCGCAATCGCAATCGCAGTCGATTTTTACGAAATTTAGCGGCGGAAGTTGCTATTGATTTGGTGATGGTTTACGGATGGGGGAATTGTTGAAGTAATCCCTAAGTTTCGTGTTACTATGAATGGATTCTCGTTGAAATTGATGATGTATTGATGTAGGTTGATAGTTCAAGGAGCTGATGAGTGATCAGTTTCTCTTCATATGCAGGATGAATGTTTTAGCATTTTTTTTATTTAATTATCTTTATTTTGGGTTTCGCATATAGATTTTTCGTTTCTGCTGTGAGGAAATTGTCACGGTGATACAATTCTGTAACTAACATGAAATGCTGGCGGATATTGTATTAGCTAGACAAAAGGCAGTGCTAAATTTTGATCTATGATGAACCAAGTTCTGATTTTTGTTAAAGTAGGAGTAAAAATTTTAAATTGTGTTCCTTAAAGGTATTCTCGAATTCATTTGACAGGCCTCGGTTAGTGGTTGGTGCGTTTCTAAGAAACCTTAAAGTTTTGATTTTTGTTAAAGTAGGAGTAAAATTTTTAAATTGTGTTCCTTAAAGGTATTCTCGAATTCATTTGACAGGCCTCGGTTAGTGGTTGGTGCGTTTCTAAGCAACCTTGTGGACTCATAGTCGATTCTCGAAAAGTACTAGCAAATAGCAGAGCTACTTCCTTGTCCAGGACTATAGCACATGGAAAGGTATGATTTCCATTTTTTACATATACATTTTTTCTTGCTGTAAACAGTTGCAAGATATTATTAATGATCCAAAAGAATTTACTAGTAATCAGTGGATCATACACTTTTGGTGATCATTGGATCAGTTTTCAGTGGATCAGTTTTCAAATGCACCCTTCAGTTTATATTTCTATGTTTATATGAGTATATTGAGAATGTTTTCTTTCTCACCTTCTCATTAGGTCGACATGTCTTCTGCCTCTGAAGTTATAACTGATAACGGTTCGGCTGTAGTAGAGATGGAAGAAGCTGCTGAAAACATAGCGATTTTTAGTTTAGATCCATCCTTGGAAGCTTATAAAGATCACTTCAAATACAGAATAAGGACTTTTAGGGATCGGAAAGGGCTCATTGAGAAACATGAGGGAAGCCTTGAGGAATTTTCACAAGGTCACAGTTACCAGTGAAATTGTTATTTTACTGTTATGGTGCTACCGTTTTTGTGCAATGGAAACTGACATACTGTTACAGCCCTTTGCTAATTTACGAGATCAAAGTATTCCATTTGTATAGATATGTGAATAATAAAAAGTGGCTTTTTTGTAATGCGAATGTTCATATTTCAGGTTATTTACGGTTTGGATTTAATCATGAAGAAGGTTGCATTGTGTACCGTGAATGGGCGCCCGCTGCACAGTGAGTTTGTTAAGCCCATAGATATAGAGTTATGGTAATAAACGATAAATTGATGCTTTTCACCATCAAAAGAATGGTTCAAATCATGGGATGTAAAAATTCAAAGATGTACTACTTCCAGTATCCAACATTCTGCATGTGAAGCGGGCATATCAACTAATGCTGCAAATGTCTTTTCTAGATTGTTGGCATATTTTTCTCGTATCTGGTGGCGGGCCTCACAGTTTACTTGTTTATGACCAGGGAAGCAGAAGTCATTGGTGATTTTAATGGTTGGAATGGTGCTGCTCACAAAATGGAGAAAGATCAATTTGGTGTATGGAGTGTCCGAATTCCTGATATTGGAGGGGACCCAGCCATACCACACAACTCAAGGGTCAAGTTCAGATTCAAGCATGGCAATGGAGTTTGGGTAGACCGGATTCCTGCTTGGATAAAGTATGCGACTCGCGATCCTACAAAATTTGCAGCCGCTTATGATGGCGTGTACTGGGACCCACCACCTTCAGAAAGGTATACTGTGACTAAAATATACAGATTAACATCACACATTTCAGTCTAGACTCTTGGGTGTTTAGTTGCTCTAGGTCCATTCTTTTACATGGTATATGTAAATTATTCCAGTAAAGTACTTTTTCATGTCTTGGATACATATATCTTGGGAGAAATCATAGTGCTGTTTCTGTCTTGTAAATTTGAGTAGACATCAGGTTAAAAAATCTCTCATTTCAATAGTCATGCAGGTACCAGTTTAAATATCCTCGTCCACCTAAACCAGAAGCACCTAGAATATATGAAGCACATGTTGGAATGAGTAGTTCAGAACCCCGTGTCAATACATATCGGGAATTCGCTGATGATGTTTTGCCTCGCATTAGAGCAAACAACTATAACACAGTTCAGTTGATGGCTGTAATGGAGCACTCCTACTACGCATCATTTGGGTATCATGTTACCAACTTTTTTGCTGTGAGCAGCCATTCCGGTACCCCAGAAGACCTCAAGTACTTAATTGATAAGGCACATGGCTTAGGTCTTCGGGTATTGATGGATGTGGTTCACAGCCATGCAAGTAACAATATCACTGATGGCCTTAATGGTTTTGATGTTGGGCAAAGCTCTCAAGATTCTTACTTTCACACCGGAGCTCGCGGATATCACAAGTTGTGGGATAGCAGGCTATTCAATTATGCAAATTGGGAAGTTCTTCGATTCCTCCTCTCCAATCTGAGGTGGTGGCTTGATGAGTTTAAGTTTGATGGATTTCGATTTGATGGGGTAACCTCAATGTTATATCATCATCATGGAATAAACATGGGATTCTCTGGAGACTACAATGAGTACTTCAGTGAGGCAACAGATGTTGATGCTGTGGTTTACATGATGTTGGCTAATAATCTGATACACAGCATTTTGCCTGATGCAACTGTAGTTGCTGAAGATGTTTCTGGCATGCCTGGACTTGGCCGGCCGGTCTCTGAAGGTGGAATTGGTTTTGACTATCGCTTAGCCATGGCCATTCCCGACAAGTGGATTGACTACTTAAAGAATAAGAAGGATGAAGAATGGTCAATGAGTGAAATATCATGGAGTTTGACAAATAGGCGATACACTGAAAAGTGTATAGCTTATGCTGAGAGCCATGATCAGGTGATTATAACCATTTTCAAACTTAACTTTATATCCCACACTTATAATTCTGGCATATACATGCACAAAAAACATCAATCTTTTCTATGTTACCTTTACTTCCCTTGTTAAATATGTTCTTGAGTTTCTTTCCATCTATTTTCATTTCAGTTTCATGTATTTATAATGCCGTTGGCTTGTGTAATGAGTAGGCTATTGTTGGTGACAAAACAACTGCATTTCTCTTGATGGATAAAGATATGTATACTGGTATGTCCTGTTTGAACGATGCGTCTCCAGTAATTGAGCGTGGAATTGCCCTTCACAAGGTACTACAGTAATCTTGTACAGTTAGATTGTTTTTTTGTTTGCCCTGTGAATTACAGTGTATGAAATTGTGGATCATTTTTACAGATGATTCATTTCTTAACAATGGCATTAGGAGGAGAGGGTTACCTTAATTTCATGGGAAATGAGGTAAGTGGCCAGGCCTAAAGTCGAGAATTTCCTCCAAATGATGCATGTTGACCATAGATATATATTGCTCGGTTTGGAGCTTCTTTTTATGAGTATTGTAAAATTTGTGGATAAGATAATTTAGCTAGGTTAACGAAGAGAAATTGATTTGAAATAGGTAGCTCATAGAGCTGTCTTGATGGTCTGTTGGGATGAATCAGTTTAATTAACTAGTAACTACAACTATATACTGTACCTTTTATCTTTGATGGTAAGAGGTACTTCGTTTCCGTAACACTACTGAATTTGTGGTCAATATCTATCGTAGTTTGGGCATCCAGATTGGATTGACTTCCCCAGAGAAGGCAATGGCTGGAGTTATGACAAATGCAGACGTCAGTGGGAGCTCGTGGATACCGAGCATTTGAGATTCAAGGTCCATTGTTTCTCTCATTTTATGATTTAATGCTTTCCTGAGTTCTGCTGTTCGAGACAATCTCATGCTGGAACCATGCAATTTTGCTTTTCTGCATATGTTTTAAGTTCTAACTTATGAGATTTTTAATTTGTCTTGCAACATTTGGTCTCTTCTGGAAACATCACATGGATTGAGATTATTAACTTGCACACTAGGGGAGTGTTGTAATATATTAGATACACTTCACCGGATATCTGCATCTGAATCCAATGTTTTTTCACTTGTGATCGTAAATGCAGTTTCTGAATGCTTTTGACAGAGCCATGAATTTGCTTGATGAAAAATTTAAATTTCTTGCGTCATCAAAACAGTTTGTAAGCAGCACGGATGATGCTGACAAGGTAAAAGTACATTCTAGCAACAATATCTGGCTTTTGTAGGATATTTTTAGCTTCTAGTACCAAAAATATCTCCAATTTGATGGTTGATTGTTTGATACAGGTCATTGTTTTTGAACGTGGAGATCTGGTATTTGTGTTCAACTTTCACCCGGAAAATACATACGAAGGGTATGTTCCTTTTATTATGCAATCAAATTGCTTATCTCTTGCCAGTTCAGATTTTCAGTGGAGTATAGCTTGGTTGTAATAACTATGGTTTACTCGAAACACATTTCACGTGCAGGTATAAAGTCGGTTGCGACCTGCCTGGAAAATATAGAGTGGCTTTGGACAGTGACGCTTGGGACTTTGGTGGACCTGGAAGAGTAAGAACCCCTTGCACTTGAAACACAGTCCCCCTTGGTTAGACAAGCTCGCCTTTTGAACAAGATAATACGTTACCACCAAGTCATGGTCGATAAATGCTGCTTCAAAATAGTTGAGACATAATTTAAGCAAATATAGATTATTTGATTCTATATTCATAAAGCCTGAATTTGTTCTCAGGTGGCTCATGATTCAGACCATTTCACAAGCCCCGAAGGTGTACCCGGTGTTCCTGAAACAAATTTTAACAATCGTCCCAATTCCTTCAAAGTTCTCTCTCCGCCTCGTACATGTGTGGTATGCTTCTAATGCGAATTTCGTGTGTTCTTTAAAAGTTATTCAGTTTCTAATATCATCTGTTGCAGGTTTACTATCGAGTTGAAGAAGAAGTAAAAGAAAGCAATATTGATGGATATGATGCATCTCTAGCAAAACTGCCAAACAAAGAAGTCTCTCAGGGAGGTGATGAAGATAGCAACAACGGTGCTAAGGAATTAGTACCAGGAACGCGCGCTTTGGAAGATGAAGATGACGCATAGTGCTAGAAACGGGGGCGGTAGGAGATGGCAGCTTAACAGATTTAGTAAACATGAAACTTTAGTTTTTTAGTTACTAAATGTTGGAATGAAAGCCCCTTTTGTGACAACTGTATGAAACTACCTTGTGATATATTTCAACTAAATGTTGGAATGAAACCAGAAAACAAGAAAGCAAAATTAAGCAAGTATCCCATCAACATATATACACATCAAATATAGTAAAAATAGTGAATTTTCTTGGACAGAAAATTACATAACACAGTGTTGGATTGTGTCAATCTACGCAGCATTGATCATCAATACAAATCAGTATTCATCATCAATGAGAAAATCAGCAGGTTTGATTCTTGCAACATAGCCATATTTGGAAGTACTATACTTCTTATGCACACCACTGAGCTTTCCGGTTCCCGACTTCTGGTGGAAATTCACCATCAGCGCCGCACATTCCCTACAAAAATGCAATAATCTGAGTAAATTCATCATGGCATATAGACTGATCATCCCGTTTTCCATCAGTTAACGTAGAGCCTTACATGAGCTGTTCTTGAGTGTAGCTCGTATGCACTTGGCTCGTCTTGCTCCATTTCTTGCATCCACTGAGAGTGCATTGAGCAGTGAAGACGGCAGCAGCTGCTAGCATCGATGGAGTGAAGCACAGCATCTCGTACTCAACGAGGCAGAGCTCGATTATGAAGAAGGACAAAAGCTCCATCTACGCCAACAAGTCAAGAATCATCCATTCTGATCAATAATCAAAAGTCCAAGATTTCAAGAAACCAACCTTGTTATCAGATTGTGCGGCTTTCAAGAAACGCTTCATGAACACGTAGGGCGTTGGCAACGACATATTGAACTGCAAGGTATTCACAATCAACTTCTCCTGCATATGTTCATCATTGCATCAGAAAAAAATGAGTTCAAAACTAGTGAAAAAAGAGAAGTTCCTAGTTTTGCAGATTCATACCATGTCTAGGACTTCTTTTCTGCAGTAGGCTTTATCGGATATCACAATAAGATCCTCGACAACGGGGACAGAGACTTCCTCGTATTTGCAAGCTAGGAGCATAGCAGTGACACCAACTAGCTGCAGTTTCTTCCTCACCACTGGTTGGAGGGCTAAGAATCTATCTATCAGATTGACAGTTAGATACAGCGTCTCGTCCATCAGTTCGAACTTGTAATGCACCTATACAGACAAAACATTATATCAATGTTTAATGAGGAATTGAAATTGCAATTACATTAGTCTTTGAAATTTAACATAGTTCTATGTTTTTACCTCGATCAGCCAGTCAATGAGGATGCCTCTCATTCGTTCGTTGATATCAGACTGGCGTGCCATATAGTTTGAAGGGACACAGCATGAGCTCTGCAAGAAGCTTATAGAGTTAAAAACACAAAATGGAGATAGGCATCGATCATCATTACACGAGGAGAGGCAAGAAAAGAGCAAAACAGCTCACTTTTTTGCAATTTCTTGTAACAGTACTTCGCATAAAATTTCATTATGTCAAATAAGAACACACAAAAAACCCGAATATTAGAGCTATCGAGCAACTTAAGAGATAAGATGTTTCACCTCCATCTTTTTATAGTAAGTGTATAAATCATCAATGTATTCAGTAACTGCAAGTGGATTGCTTTTATCACAGCTATCTATATCGATTACTGGCTCCTCCTCGTCCTCCCCATCGATATCTTCCATTTCAACTTCAACATCCTATATGAATTCATTCACAAGTTCAAGAACTGCAACCAAAGTGATACTTAAATACAAATATCATCAGCAAGTAAAACGAAGTACCATTCGATCAATCTCTTCCAGCATAGCTTCTGTGTGCTGCACAAACATTGGCACATCATGATCATCCAAATTCTTGTAGTCATCATCTGCATCGATAATAATGCAGTCGTGGGGCTGGTTCGTACTTGAAGTAGTTCGACGAACTGATGATGGCTTCACTTCCTAAAACATCACATGATTCAATCTACATTAATAAAATCCCAATCCAATCACCTTAAGGGGTGTTCGGTTGGCAAGACTAAATCTCATGATTAAATATGTATTATGTTTGGTTCATAAGATTAACCCCCTCAACTTAATCCTAGATGGATAGTCTCATGATAATTAGTCATAGCCTCCTCCCTCCAACTAAAACAATCTCACAACTTAATCCTAGATGGATAGTCTCATGATTATTAGTCATGACAACCGAACACCACCTTAATGTATTAAAAACTCTACTTTCTTCTTATATTTCTCTAAATACAAAAAATCTACCCTCAATTGATGAATGCTGCTTCCTAAAACAGCATACTATTCATTCCACCTTAAGAAAATCACAATTCAAGACTAATGAATTAAACACTCTACTTTTTTCTTTGCCTTTTATAAAAAAAAACCATTTGATTGATGAATGTTTCTTCCAAAAACAAAACATCATTCAACCATCTAAATAAAATTCCAATTCAACTCTAGTGTATTAAAAATGTCAACTTTCTTCTTAAATTTATAAAAAACACATACCTGAAATGAGGAATGCTGTGCTTTTCCAGCCAATCCAGAAGCAAACTTCCTAAAACAACAACAGATTATGAGCTCCAAAATACACTTATCCGGCTCCCCAAAACTACATCGTTTAACAACTATCAAAAGATCTCAAGACAAAGATTCAAGGACTAAGAAATCAGCAAATCTCCACCAACAAACCTTGTGCCAGCACGATGCACTGGACCGACACAGTTCTTACCACCGGCCTCGTTTTTCCTGATCAAGATCAGCACCCAGCATTCGTTCAATACATAACCAAAACACACATCATAAATGGAAACACATAAAACACCTTCTTAACAATCAAATTCAAAGAAAAACATACTCTGCCAAAACCCCTCTTTTGTGAACAGCACAAGGGTAAGGAGGAGCTCCAATGATGTTCCTATTGATTACACTCAAAGCCCTTCTGTTGTTCCCCACACCAGCTGCAAATTTTCCAACTCCACCCTTCAAACCCCCTATATACACAAATTAATCATTCACTTCATCAATTTTTTGTCAAAGATTCCAACTTTATTCAAGTTGAAGCAACCCATGGCTAGAATTGGAAAAGATTGAATCCCACATTTTACTTTATGCTATTTTTTTTTTTCAAATTTCAAACTACCTTGAGCGTTTGAAGAAGGCTTGATCACGCCCGGAAAATTCTCATCCGATCCCATCTTCATCATCTTTTCTTTCAAATTCAGCTACTGAGAATGAAAAAGAAAGGCTTTAATCATCAACCCATATAAAATTCAAGATTCAAGACTGAATTTTTATGAACAAGAAAAAAAGGGCCACCTCCAAATCAAGGACTCCGTGCGTTTCTGGTTAATCAATGGAGACAAAATCACTCCCAATTTATCCACACCAGTGTGTGTACTGTGTGAAATCTGCGTTTCTGGTTCAATTTAATCCCAGAAATGCCAGTTGGGGAGGATTCGGAGAGAACGTAAACATCGGATTCATGTCTTTATTATTTATTTTCATATTCTTTTTGCTCTTTTTTGGATCATATTTTTGAAAACAACGGCTAGTGAATCTGAGCCGTTGGATGCAGATGTGCACTTTTCCCAAACATTTTTAAGTCAAAATGCAATTTTTTTTCATTTAATTCTCCATTTACTATGCAAATGGTAATTATTTAATTGCATTCTTTTCTTTTCCCAACTTTTTTTAGTATGAAATTTAATCATGGGAGTACTTACTAATTTCTTATTGGGAATATAATAAATTGTGTTTATATATTTATAAATTGTGGAAAAAATACTTGAATGTTTCTTTTATGTAAATAAATATATATGGGTTTGGTGTAAATATTTTTCCAAAAATCAATGAAAATATAGTTTGTGTATTAGGTTGTGGATGAAGATATTTTATATGATATATGATATCATTGTATCTCAAGTTGAGATATAAACATATTTTGCGATATTATATAATGTCACGAGCTAAAGTACTTATTATCTGATTCTTTGCCTTGTATAATAGTATCAATTTAGAAGTCCACAATTTCTTGAAACTTTTCCATAATATAAATCTTCATATGCTAACGAATTGGCTTTTACCATAAATCAAGGGTCGATATTCATGCTAACTCATTCCACTCACATTTCATTTAAAACTAATATATACAAGTGGGACCCCTATTCCACAAGTTGAGATTTAAACATATTTTGCGATATTATATAATGTCACAAGCTAAACTTATTATCTTTGCCTTGTATAACATCAATTTAGAAGTCCATAATTTCTTCAAACTTTTCCATAATATATAATCTTCATGGCTAACGAATTGGCTGGAGGCCAAAATCAAGCGATATTATGCAAATATGTAGCAAGATTTGTAGAAGATGCATATACTTTTAGAAAAATAAACATATTAGTTTAGATTTGTTGAAACAATTCTATTCTAACTTATAAAAACTAAAAAAAAAAGTCCATATTGTATGTTTCAGATTTCAAGATATATCCTTATTAGATTAGGATATAAGTATATTGTGTGTGTTTTTTTTAAATGATATCTTTGGACAATTTATTTTCAATCTATCCAACTAATGAATTGTAAATTATATTGGACATTTATTTTCAATCCTTATCAAATCTACAATGATAATTAAATATTTTCTAGTCTATCTTAATCTTTTCAAACTATCAATTTCTAATATAGGACTTTTTTTGGATTAAGTTTATATCCGTTTATATATAAGTTGATCAACCATTAAAAGTGCATTTTACAACCTCAGATTGTTAATTTGTTCCGATGTTTAGTAAAGGAAAGGGTCTACGTAAGCTACTATAAAAGGCCAATTAATACAACATTTTTTATATTTGGATCTCTATATATCTTTGTTTACTCTCTCTTTAGGTTTTTCCCCTTTTTTTGCTTCTTCAAGTACACACGGTATGTTTTACTCGATCAACTGATGTTTATGTTTTTCAATGAAGATTTTTATGCGTCTCCTTTTCTCTTATTCTTTTTTAAATATGATAGAGTAATTATAATGTGTGAATTATAGCAGATGTCGCATGAAGATAGAATCAGCGAATTACCTAGTGATATTCTGATATCTATAATTTCCCGACTGACTCCGAAAGAAGCTACTTCTACTTGCATACTTTCGACTTGTTGGCGACATCTCCATACCTATGTGACTCATCTCAATTTCCCGAAGTTCAGACATAGGATTGACACAAAATCAAATTATTTAAGTATGATCGATCATGTCTTGGATTCACATAGAGGCACTAAAATAAAAGAGTTGGTGGTGGATGTGGACTATCTAGAATGTGACAATTTTGAGAGGTGGTTCGAGTTTGCCCTAACTAAGAAAGCTGAAAAAATTTGTTTACGTGGTTGGATTCAAAATAAGGGTCCAATTCTCGGACTTCCAATTAAAGATGGTATTAAATGCCTTAAAGATTTGTATCTAGGCAATGGAATTAAAATGGCTGATCAAGATTTTGAGCTTTTGGTTTCCAATTGCCTTGCTCTTGAATGCTTGACAATTGAAGTATCTATCAGCTTGAAAAATGTCTCAATAGTTGGGCACTCGAAATTGAAGCATGTAAAACTATTATATGCTAGGAGAGTTGAATCCATTGTGATTCGCGACACAATAAGTCTCGTTTCTTTGACGCTCCATAATTTGTCAGCTAGATGTGCTTTCAAACTAAGTAACAGTCCGAAGCTTACCAAACTCAATTATCAAGAAAATCATAATGTACTCATGCTTGCTGAGCTCCTTGTCAGAATTCCATCTTCCATACGCGACCAACTACAACGATTGCACCTCTCAACTACATTTCATTCTTATTCTGCTACGTCTCGGGTAATAACTTTTCTTCAATTTCTTTTTTCTTCTTATATATAGCAAGTATTAAGTAGTAAATGTGATTTTAATTTGCAGATGGATCTTGATCATCAAGAGTTGTTGTATGTTGATCTTGTAAGTATAAAACATCTAGAGTTGGTGATTGAGACGGCCAATTTTCTTTATTGTGATGGACCTTTTCAACGCTATGTGCGCCGTTTGATTGAAGCATGTGGTTCACTGGAAACACTTGTGATAAAGGTATCCATTAAGTTAAATCATCAATTTTAATTTAGGGCAGTCATTGATGCATTTTTTCAATTAATTGTGTTGCAGTTTACGAGGAAAGCGACGGGCATATATGCACGTCCAATGTGTGAGGAGTGTAGGAAAGTGAAGCGCATAGGTCAACCTGCGGCTGCAGAGTGTAGGAATTGCTGGATTTCAAAAATCATAATTAGAAAATAATATTTAGAAACTTTTAAGTAGAAAAATAATTAGTGAAAAAAGTAGAATAAAGTAACCGAAATATTTATGAAAAGAGGAAATAATTCATTTTAAATATAACCATCTGTCTATCTAATAATGGGATAAGTAGAATGTTCCATCGCATAAATAAGACAGCAGAAACAATTATGGATATCTCACATTTATTAATATCACAGTATTTCATGGTTGGTTTCTGACAACACAGAGAGAGTTTTGATTCACTACATAACAGAACAAACTAGGCCATGGCAACCAATTCTTCCTCAAATAATTCAAGAGCCCTTCTCTTCACCTTCACATCATCGGCCTCACGTTGAGACGAGAGGCGAGCTTCTGGCCGAGAGACTTGTCAGCCTGCAGTCGAGATAGACAGAGGTGAGTTTCTGCTCAATGTTTAGCACAAAGGTAACAACAGATGAGAGGCGTACCTGGCTCCAGTAAGATACCCAGATGCTTCGGATTTCGTGGGTGAGACGGGGGTCGGACAACGCCTCAATCCACCTTTTGATGAATCTCTCTTGTCTGAAGGAGAAATGATAAAAATGATGAAATGAGTTCACGTGTACTTACTATGCTTTCAAGTTTAGAAGAGGGGCGGAAGTGATATACCTTTCTGGTGTGAAGGAGCGGTATCTCTCACCGGGTTGCTTGAAGTTGTTCTCCTTCTCAATGGAGACCTGTATCGATCAATGAAAAGTTAATACAGAAATGGCTTGTGAGTCGGTGAAAAAACACTTCTAAATGAATACTGGCACCTCCGAGAGACTACAAAGCACAGTGACTCGGTGAACCTCTGCTAGTTTTTAGGGAAACCAGAATCCAAAGTCTCAAAGATTATAATAAGTCAAGACAAAGAGGATTAATGCCAAGCAGCGGATGCATACCTTGTCACGTTTTCCTGTCAACACCACAGAAGGGATGGGGTACGTCTCAGCATGACGGGTTGGGTCATACCTGGACGGGAAATAGTTCACCTGGAAAGAGCAGAACCATCTAATTAAAGCATGAAGTAGGAATGCAGAAGAATTCAAATTACAAGTAATATGTAACATGCAAAGAATGCAGAAGACTTGAGGGAAACTTTAAATATGTGATTGGAGACATTGTAGAATCATTTTATATCAACTATTTAGTGATGTTATATGAGAGATGCTTATGTGCATATAATACCTCCTCGTCCCTATGCATGAAGTTCATGAAACCTTCATGGTGGTTGTTGTGATGGGAATTCTTGGGAGCATTAGCTGGGAGCTGCAGATAGTTTGGTCCAAGACGGTGCCTCTGAGTATCAGAATAAGAAAAGATGCGGGTTTGGAGCAGCTTGTCATCAGAATAGTAAACCCCAGGGACAACCAGAGAAGGGCAGAACGCAAGTTGTTCGTTCTCAGCAAAGAAGTTGTCAATGTTCCTATTCAGCACCAAACGACCAACGGGTTGCAGGGGAATGATGTCCTCAGGCCAAGTCTTTGTAACATCAACTGGGTCAAAGTCAAATCTATCTTCGATATCAGGATCAATAGTCTGAATAAAAAGTTTCCACTCGGGGTAATTGCCTGCTGCAATCGAGTCATAAAGATCCTGGGTGGCATGGCTGTGATTGGTGCCTCCAACCTTAACAGCCTCGTCCTCCAACAGAGACTTCACTCCACAAGTAGGCTTCCAATGGAACTTCACATAATTTACTTTCCCAGCCTTGTTGATCAGAGTATAGGTATTTACACCCGAGCCTTCCATATGCCTGTAATCTTGTGGAATGCCGATATCGTCAAAGAGGAACGTGAACATGTGCAAACTCTCAGGATGGTGAGAAAAGAAGTCCAAGATTCTCCAGTTCTCCTGAATGTGGGACTTTGGGTTGGGTTTCAATGCATGAACCATATCAGGGAATTTCATTCCATCCCGAACAAAGAAGACGGGAAAATTGTTTCCCACCATATCAAAGTTTCCCTGAACAAATGAAAAAAAAAACAGACAAAATTAGTCATGTAACTGAGCCAAAAAGTAACAAAATCTTCTGGAATGCCAATATGGAGTGTATTTTATAATAGAACTCATTTGTATGAAATTATGAATAATGAACCTTCTAATACGATAAGAACTGAGAGGTGGGAGAACAATTTTACCTCTCTTGTGTAGAACTTCACGGCAAATCCTCTGGGGTCCCTAAGAGTTTCAGGGCTACCACGCTCATGGATAACAGTGGAGAAACGGACAATAACAGGCGTTTGGACGCCTGGAGCTCTAAGGAAATCAGCACAAGTAAGGTGCGTGATATCATGAGTGACCTCAAAGAAGCCCTTGGCACTGGCACCTCTAGCATGGACAACACGTTCAGGAATCCTCTCACGGTCGAAGTTAGCAAGTTTCTCCACCAAATGGTAGTCCTCAAGAAGGATTGGACCTGTCACAGAGACAGATACTCATCAGTACCCTTGCACCACAAAGTGACACACTCAACTCAAGCCCGGTAAAATACAGGCGTATAAATTTCTCTTCGAAACTTAATCCTTACAACTACAGAAGTATAGAGCAAAACACCATAACTGAGAGAATTAAGTAACAGTGATTAACATTCCATATCCCTCCCATCAATTATTCAAAAATAACACCACACAGTTTTTTACTCCTTAATCCAAAATCAACAAAATCGATTAAAAATCTTCACTATCTAGTTACAAAACGTGCAGAATTCAGAGGATTCATCCACCAAAAATAGGTGAAATAAAATATACCTCTACTTCCAACAGTCAAAGAGTTGTTGTTGTTCCAAACTGGAGCTCCAGAATTCGTGGTCATAAACGATGAATTGAAAGCACTCGACGGACGGTACTGCACACATCATCACCATATAGTCAAACATGAATACAGCTAAAACTCAAGCATTCCAATCCAATTTTCTACAATCCAAACCAAAACGAACTTGATTCACATTAGAAATTCAGTAAACTACAAATCACCTAATCTCGAAACCATCATTATACATAAATCGACGCATAAATTCAATCAAACAACGCGAAGATTGCTAGACAACGACCTAATCAGCCAAAATTCACCAATTCGTACCTTGTAAGGATCCATCTCGAGAGAGCAAAAGAAGAGCTTTTTTTTCGAATATCGAAGTTTAGCGGTTTTTAAGTAGGAATAGAGATGATTTATAGTTATATAGGTAGGGACCTCATTTTTATTATTTTTATTATTATTATTTTAATATTGCTTCTGTATTTTACGTGGCTCGCTTTTGCATTTTCTATACTTCGAAAATATTATCCTTATAATTTTCATGAGTTTTTGCTATTTTATTCTTTCGGATAATATTTTATTCTTTCGTATTTACCATAGTTAATCACGTTTAATTCCAATTATACCGTCACTTTAGTGTCATTTTGTTATGATTCATCACAAAATACTCACCCATTTAAGATTTAATTATAAGATTATTTTATCATAAAAAATATTTTATAATTCATATCCTTTACATTTAATGGATAGAGTATATTTATTTCTTAATTGATAATGTAGCCAACTCCATTCCACGCACATTCTTTTCTTTTTCCTTTTTTTTGAATTCAATTTTTAAATTATCACTATTTAGAATGTTTTAAGCTTCATAAATAAAATGGTCGCGAAATGCAATTCTAATTTCTTTTTTAATTGCAGAATGAGGTTATTTTATGTGGCTTGGAATTTTACATATAATAAATACGATTAAAAATACAAACTTTTATTAAAGGAGTATTTATTGAGGAGGAGATGAGCCAAAGTAGCTGTTTCTTATCCGAGTTTTTGGAGTTTATCTCGAGTGGCGGTAACATGTCCACCGTTACGATCTCGCCATGTGGCATTAGCCTAGAAATGTGTGCTCTAGATGAAAAGCTTCCATTGATGGGCTGAAAAGGCTGTTTTGTTTGGGCTTTCAATGGGCTCTATTTTAACTTCAGTCATCAACATTTGTTTTGTAATTCCAAATTTTCACTCGTTTACTACGTTTAAAACGTGACAATAAGTTCGTCACTTTAAAATTTATGGTAAATTTTAACATTCTATATTAATTCTTACTGAGTCGAATATACAAAGTCACACAATAGTACTATGACTTTATATTTTATGCTCATTTATAAATGTTGGATTTCCATACTGTATTTTAAATATGGATAATAGCCACTTAAATCATAAATTTAAGTCAAATTCTAATCAAATTTTTATAAAGTTTGAAAATGAAATATATAAAATCAAAAAATTTATAAAACAAAATAATTATCTCATTTGAATACAAACGACGTATTTCAGTGATGGTCTACGTAATTTTTTTATTATTAAAATAAGTATATTTCTTTACTTTCTTTTATCGTTATTTTAATCAATTAATATCATTTTAGTATCACTAAAAATAAGTATACTATACTCTCTAGAATTTGGCCAAATTTTGTGATTTAATTTACTATACCTACCCACCGTTTTTCTTTTCTTTTCTTTTTTCTTGTAGTTATTCATATCTACAATCAATCTCATTTAATACTTCTTTTTATCTTTTGTTGGAGTTATTTATATCAACAAACAATCTCATTTATTACCTTGGGACCGATTTGCCAAAGATATTCATAGTGTGAAAGCAAAATATTCCTTTCTGAAAAAGAATATTTATTGGGTTTTTTCAGAATTTTTTAAGAGTTGGTTGTCAAATTGTACACATAGCAATATAAATAACCACATGAAAATTGGATGTTTTCTCCCTCAAAAAACGATGAAAATTGGATGTTTCCACACTATCCAAAATTATTTCGGCAATTTCTTCTCCTACCTACCACGAATTTGATATTCATTCTCTTCCAAGATTTCATTTTTATTTTTCTCCAAAATCTTGAAAAAAAAGTAGACTGATGCTAAATGGTATCTAATGCTAAAAAAAAAAAAAAACTTTTTTCCCTTTAAATGGGTTGCGCTAAATAAATATTTGAATTTACAAATTATCTTATAATATCTCAATGAATAATCTATAGCCCTGTTGAAACCAAATGTACTCTTTACAAAACCAGTCTGATAAAGTGGGATTTTAGGAGGAGCAATGGGCCTGGCCCAAAAATATTGGGCCAATTCTTGAAACTGGAATGGGCTGACCAGCTGAACCCGACATTGTCGCAAGCTATAAAAACATGGCCCGACCCAGCAGAAAAACGAACCAGGTTTAGGCGTTTAGCCATACTCGACAATTTTAACCAGCACGAATAAAACACAACACGAAAACACGACACAGGAGAAATTTTGAATAATATGTACTCAAGAAAACCACATATTCATGGCAAGAGAAACTCAAGAAATCCCAAAAAAAATTAAACAAAAAAATTGTGTTAGCAACAACAGGAACAATTATTTACAGTAAAATAACACTATGAAAAGATGATCAAATCAAACCCCTATATGTATTTAGCTGCCAAAGAAGGCAACATCAAGAGCACCTCTAAGCATGTTTTTTACGTCGCCGGCCGGCCAGGGGACGAGGCCGGAACTTCAAACCGACGGATCTTCGAGATCTTGCCTTCTCGAATCAGCCTTATTATCTACCTGCGATGGCGATGACAAGGTCCGGCTGTGGGACCGGCCTCTCCGAGAATCGTCCGCTTGCGACGCTAGGAACTCAAGCGCCAACACGATGTCCCCGATCAACGGGCGGAAGCTGGCTTGTTCTTGAAGGCACATTGCCGTGATTGCAACAGCGTGGTGGAGGCTCCGGGTCGAGAATCGCCCTTCGAGTAGAGGATCCACCATTTGTATGTATTTCCTCCGGTCCTTCAAATAAGGCCGACACTGCAAAGAAAACGAAACGATTTAGGGCAAAAATAGGTTAGCCGACCAGACAATCTCGACCTCATTTGATCGTCTAATTCTTCAACCTAATCTCGTGTGACGACACAGAGCAGGCGGTCTTACGTTGTGAATTAGGAATTAGAGAAGGAAGAACTCACCCAAATAACAAGATTCTGCTCTCCCGGGATTTTGGTGCAGTCGATGGCCTTGCGTCCGGTGATGAGCTCCAACATAACCACGCCGAAGCTGTAGATGTCGGATTTTAGGGTGAGCTTTCCGCTCATGGCATATTCCGGGGCACAATATCCGTAGGTCCCCATCACTCGTGTCGAGACATGAGTGTTGTCGCCAACCGGCCCTAGCTTGGCAAGCCCAAAATCCGACAGCTTGGCATTGAAATCTTTGTCCAAAAGTATGTTTGAAGATTTCAGGTCACGGTAGATAACAGGCGGATTCGCTTTGCAGTGAAGATACTCAAGGCCACGAGCAGCGCCAACCGCAATCTTCAACCTCGTGCTCCAACTCAGCGGCGTCTGAGTAGGCTCTGCATTTCAAAACAAGAAATAAGAACTCACACCGTTCATTACAGATGCTTAAACTGAAATGAAAGCTTATGCGAGACGTCTTTCGCATCAAGATTCAGTTTTTACTTGAGTTCATTTTCCCCTCTACACAAAACACTAAAACCAGAAGATAGCAACATATATCATCATTGTATACCTAATTAGTAGCTCAATACGCTCATTTCTCAACGACATCTAAGAAATGGGACATAGACCAGTCGATAGAGAAAACGCAGAAAAGAAAAATCATAAGTTGCTAAGAAGTGCTTAGTGAAGCTAGTTAGATTGTAGCTCAATTCATACTCATTTCTCAACATACGTCTAAGAAACCGACATGGGCTGGTCAGTAGAAAACAAAATGCGTCAAAGGAGCTTCAAGACAAAAAAAACTGAAGTCGACTACAAAGTGCTTAGTGAAGTTAGTTGAATGATATCTCCCTTTTCTTTTATGTGTCACAATCAATCTGTTTTCAGCAATTAAGACTAATTATGAGAGAGTGGTCCAAACTGCAACTTTTGAAAATAATACAAAAACAAGTACTCTCGAATTCGACCAAGAAATCCAACTGGATAAGAAAAATGTACCAAACAGATGATTCTCCAAGCTGCCCATTTGCATAAACTCGTAAACAAGGAGCCTCTGGTCGCCATCAGTACAGTAACCGATCAAGTTCACGAGGTTCGGGTGGTGCAACAGACTCAGCATCAGAACCTCCACGATGAATTCTTGATTCCCTTGCAGCCCTTCAAGATTAAGCTGCTTCACAGCAACAACCTGCTCGTTGGAAGCCAGCATGAGATCAAGAAACGATGTACATTAAAGCACAAACTGCATCAATCATCTAACTAAAACACCAAATTCTATTCTCCTTACTTCAAGAAACACCAAACATAGCCACCATATGATCAAGAAATGCCATAAATTAAGCATAACTTGCATCTATCATCCAAGTAAAACACCAAATTTGGTTCTTCGTTCAAACTATGTACACAAACTTGTAAAATTCAATATCACAAGAAACAAGAAAAGACAGCATTTTTACCAAGCCAGATTCGAGACGGCCTTTGTAAACGCTCCCAAAACCTCCCTCGCCTATCAGATTAGCCTCCCTAAAGTTCTGAGTGGCCAGAGCAAGGTCTTTGAAGGTGAAGCTACGAGCAGCATTGCCCTTAGAGGGGTTGTTTCCGTCCTTGCCCTTTGCCCCCGCGGCACCTCCCTTCTTCACACTCACTTCAAGAATCGAACAACAGAAACAGTAAGACAATGCATCAATCAATCAAGATCCAACACCTCCCTAAACAAAGAAACAATCCAAAACTACAAAAAAACAATGGCCAAGTTTTAAAATTTCAAAAGCTATATGCTCATATTCTTACCACTGCCATTCACATTCGCCTTTCTCTTCCCACCAACTGCAAATTTTCAAGAAACCAAATAAGCACATTACAATCAAAACACATTTATCACACAAACAACAATGAAACCACAAATTCAAATTGAAGAATACAAGAATGCACGAACCCGATGAATTAGTGTCAATATCTCCTCCATTATAGTCCCTCATATCCTTACTGGGATGACTTATGCAAGAAAAGCAGCCCATTGTTTTTCTTCTTCTTTTTCTTCTTCTCTAAAGCTTAAAAACCCCAAATTCCTGTTTTTCCTCTATCAAATCCCTTTTTCCCAAAAAAAAATTCTATAAACAGAATCCCAATTGAATTCACCTAATACATACCAAATCAATCCCTCATTTCCATTATAGACGCTATCACACTGTCATATAGCAAACAAAATCAAAAAACGGAATATAATTACTAGGATTGAGAGAGAGATTGCAAGAGAGAGGGAGGAAGCATGTCACATTCCCTCCTACAATCCAACCACTCAAATCCCCAGAAACAAAGCATCACAAGCTCAAATCTCCCTAAACAGATCTATGTAAAACTTCAATAACAATTCAAAATCCACACACAAACACACATATCTTAATCAGCGTGTGAAAAAGACTGAATTTTTTACAAAAAATTTAGCAAAGCCCACTTTACACTAAGCACATTCAAATAAAACCCAGAAAAATCAAGTTAGCTTCTTTCCCCCCTCTCAACGCTACAGCCCCTTTTCCTAGCGCTGTCTTCAACGGTTAATTTCCTGCTCTTTCTCTTCCCCTTTTTCTCTTCTAGCTCTAAAAAAATCAAATCTTTTTCTTTCCCATGAACTGTTTAGTAGTGTGTGTAGACTGTGGGCCTTTTGGGGAAAGCAGAGCAATAAAAGCACTCAGATGAGTGTTTTGAGGTCACTCTCAAACACAGCTAGCATTTAAACGTTTGGGTATGGGGCAGCTGAAATGACCAAAATGCCCCTGGTTGTTCAACGATTCTACAAGTTGCGTGCGATGTGCGTGCCCACGGTGTCGATAACCTCAAATGATTTGTGTAAGTAATTTTTACGGAGGTTTCATACTCAAAAGGAAGTGTGTGTAATCCATTCTAGTTTCGGTTTTATAGAGGTTAGGATATTTATTATTGGCATTTAAAATGATTGTAGTACCATTGGCTTGGTCGGTATATATAGTTGATTAATATAGTTTAGTCAATGTAGATCCGTGTAATATGACTTTTGTTGATTGTCGATACATAAAAGATATTGCGTGATTTGATTCTTGTCCGTTCAATTTATCGAATTGTATGTTAAGTGCTGGCAACAAAAATGACCATAATGCCCTTAGTGTGGATTTGTATAATACACTAAGGATTAATACTTGAAGGATGTGTGTTGTTTAGTTCTTGTTAGTCTAATTTCATACTACAATGGTATAGTAGTAATAGTTGTTATTGGCAAGTAAAATGACTATAATGCCTTGAATTTTGGTAGATAGTAGTATAAATCTAATCTTGATAACTCAATGATTAACGATGGGCCATTTTGGTAATTACATTTGGATGGAAATTTGACAGTTTGTGAGACAAAAAGGGGGGCTAGATTTTGATTGGTTGGGAAAAGGGTATTCACAATTACACTGTTGCATGAGAATATTTCTCTTTTGGGGGGGCTATCTATCATTAGATTAGATTTAGAGGGTAATTTTTTATTTTCAATTTGTTAGGATAGATTTGATTTGGGGTTCATTCAATACTATTTTATTTTATGGGTGGGTCCTAAATTGTTGACAATGAGAATGTAAAAACAAAGAAATCATGACATGACTATGCTTTTTAGACGGTTTAGTCGGTAAAATAACATACTACCAAATTTCATTATTATATGCTAAGTCGAGTTATTAAGAGTACTTACATAAATAGTGATTGTGACAAGATTAAAAGATCCAAATGAGAGATTGAGTAGACTACACAAAAATACCCACTTCTAATATATATCTACATTAATAGTAGTAATTTATATAGTTAAAATTCGATAAGTGTGAGTGTAAACACATTTATTTTCATTACCAATTTACGTCATTGACCTAGAGTAACCTACTAGCCTAGACCAAATTAAATAAACTTAAATAATTACGTAATTGCTCTGATTAATTTCAGTAGATAACAAAATCAGAACATGGTGTACTGGATTCAAAGCATGTAAAATAAGCAATCATAGTTCGTTTTCTTTAATTTAAAGAAAGGGAAACGATGAAATTTAATTTCTATACTCATTCATGTACACAAGATGAATATATCCTGTAAAATATTTCAGAAGTAATATCTGAGTCACATGAACTGTTCCAAACAACTAAATGTGAAGAATATTCAAATAAATATTAATTGCCATTTTGAATTCCAAAGTCACGAGTGAAATTAATTAAACTAGCCAAAATGGGTCCAAATTAAAAGATGATAGTGACATCATATTTGTAGCTCACTAAATCGAGCAAAAATAACCAAAAAATGTTTAAGCTATTATAGGATTGAGAAAATGAATACCTCTAACTATTTAATATTATTATATTATTTAACCTTTTCCAAGGATAGTGATGGCCCAGCAATTGGCTTTGAAAATTAGATAAACTATTTCCATTGGTTGGATATTTTCCACACAAAAGAAAATTTCACATATCTATTGGTTCAACTTGTTGAAAATAGTATAAGTGGACAAAATAGATTGGTAGCTTCACAAATTCTCAAATTATTGGGATTTGGGGGTGGAAGTATATGTCTAATTTGGTACTTTTCTAACACTTTTCTTTGATTATCAATGCATTTAAAGTAATTGAATTGTTGTTTACAATAAATCATTTATAAACTCAATGAGTTCTTTTATTGACATTTAATATCGATTGTACAATGCCATTAATTTGCAATGAAATAGTCACCTAGGCTACTTCTTAAATTATAGGGTTTGGATTATTTATACACCTCACTAAAAATAAATTACTGAAATAATTTATCAAAATTCATGAATCTCCAACATTTTTATTAATCCACAATTAAAATCGTACAATGATTCGTCGAGCCAAAAACTAATTGTATAGTGACGTTAGAACATGTTTCGCCAAAAATAATCTATACCTATGCCGTTATTAAACGATTGAGATACCGAATAGTTCAACTATAAAAAATAAGAAAAGTACTTTTCACACCCATATAATATTTATTTTGTAAAACTAAGATTTAATTAATACCAAAATGAGTTTGGTATATTTCAGTATTCAGTTAATTTCATATTAAAAGTATCTAAGATATGATTGATCATAGGGAGGGGTCACATTCTCCATGATCAAAAAAATTTGGACCACCATTAATCATTGAGTGCCATGTTTAGTTTCTCAGACAGCCCATTTGACATTACATGTGAACAAATGAGATAAGATTCTTTTTAAACAAATAAAAACAAAATCTTGTTTAAATACTACTCCCACTCTTTTATAAGGTCTTGGGGCATTTTTTCTATATTCTTGTATCATCTAAAATAGCTCTATAAGAAAATCTTCAACATTGTGATTTCACTAGGCGTATTTGACTAGAGGCCGTCTCCCGTGCGTGTGCACGTCAGCACGTGTACGTGGTGAGCTTATCCATTTTTCCGAAGGCGGTAATTGTGGAGGCGTAGGAGGCGGCGGCAGTGGAGGAGGGAGGATGGTGTGTGGATCAGAGTTTTCATCATTTGATTATTTCTTTTGGATAATTGTATCTGACTTTTCCATCACAACTCTGGCATTTCGTTAACTAGATCATTCATCGCGAGCATATTTTGTAATTAATTTATCTATTCTTGTTTTAAGGGATGAGTTTTTCAAACTATATTACTTGGCCCATTATTGTGTCTATATTTTGAGTCTTGACGAAGTACTAAATTCTCATTTGAAAGAAGAAAAGCCAATATATTAACGCAAAATCCACAATTTAATTGGACAGGAGAATATACAGGCCCATTACCCATATGCATTTAAGTGCGTTTAATGCATAAAAAATAAAATTTACATTTAACTTTACTCATCTAACGCATAAAAAATAAAATTTACATTTAACTTTACTCATCTGATTTTGAATGCATAACTGAATAAGTATAATGATACTAATTTTACTTATTCCAATATTTACATACTTTTTATATATAGAAAACATAGTTGAAGGCAAAATAAGAAAATTTAAATGGCATTTAATTACATGGTATGGTGTTAGTAAGTAAAAATTCAATCAAAATCTTAAAAAATGAGCAAAATCAATCATAAATTTACGACCTAAAAAAATGTGAGTAATTGAATCTATATTCTTTCTTCAATATTTTTGACATTGCATCGGTTCTTGTTTACTAGAGTATTATTAATATTTTGGAGAGTTATATTTGTACATGTTGCATTCGAAATCCTTGATTGAAGCACAAACTACGGAGGAATTACAAGAATGAAATATCAATGTTTGTTGGATACGAAAAATCACAGAACATTTTAACAAATAAAAAGCAACTGCAACGAATGTAATTTTTGAGTTGTCAAATTACGAAAAATACTTAAAATAATGAATATGTTGTGTAGTGATACATCAATATAAATCTCTTAAAATATGTATTAATATTATAATCTGTACTATTTAAAATACAACGATACATATCTCTTCAAATATTGAATATATTGCCTAGCAGATTTTGCCAAAAAAAAAACGCAAATATGCCTTGATTAGGATTTTAATATTGGAAAGCATGAGAAATTTAAGAGATTCTATAACTACTACAAATAACTAAAGACTTAATTATCCTTTTAATTAATTTAATAATTTTCCGTAATTATACATGGCATTAGTTTGTGCCACCAGAATCTCAAATCTAATAGTACTCCCTTGTTATTATCAAAGATGTGATTATCATTTGTCCCAATAGATTTGTGTATAATCTCAACTAATCAAAAATATAGTTATCATTTGATTACATCCCAATAGACATATTTATAATCTAAATTAAGCTGATAAATATTTTCCTTCTGCTCTATCATCAGACCTTTATAACCCTGTAGTTTCAATTAGGAAATACAAAAACATTTACAAACTGTCTCCTATTCCAATAGTCATAAAATTAGCTTCATTCCTTCCAAAAAATGGCAAACGAATTTAGTGTTTAGAGCTGCAATGCTAAATCTGGCTGCTGCTGAGGTGAGCCTATCTGCAAGCTGGAACTCGGCGAGCCGGCCAGGACCCTCATGTTGAGGTCGGGCGGACCTGCAAGGCTCCGACCGTGCTGAGCTGGCACGGCCGGCCAAGACGACCTGCCAAACGTCCACATTTCGCCTTCGGCCGGCATCTCCTGCAGCATGGGGTTTATGACCTGAGAAGGGAATTGAAACCCTTCCATTGCCGGCACGGACAGCCTCGACGTCTGTGCATCATATCCGGGCATTCCACTGAACCCATTTCTCTGAATATGAGTCTGATGATACATATGGTTCTGCTGGACCGGTGGAAATGGTGTTTTCCATGGAGAGGTGTTGCTTTGTAAGCCTTGTTCGTTCTGGCTGTTGAGCCTCCTGACGGCCTCGACCATCTCTTCAGAAAGGCCGTGTGGAACGGAAGGGCTTAGGTCAGTAGCTCTGAAGTCAGGAGCGGGGGTGCTTGGGAAAGGCGGTGGCTGTGATGCAGTGGCTCCGTTTTCAGCTACCCAACCAGGACCGTATTCTGTCCCGGGAGGCAAGACATACTCTATCTTCTTCGATGCAACTTTCCAAGCAACAGGGCCAAGATTTGCAGCGAATCTGGCCAGGCTTCTAGCGTATGCAAAGGACTCCTGCAGGCCCACCTGCGTGTTCAAACGAGCATTTTAACAGATTCGTACAATAAGTATATAACCTGCGGATTACGCTTATTCCACAAAACTAAGCAAATGATACTAGTAGTAAGCAAGAATTAACATTTGCAACAGATCCCGGTGTGAACGAATAAAGACACAGAGTTCTGCAGCATACGTACCATCATGAGTTGCTTCATATCTCCCCCGGAGTTAGCAAAAGCAGATGGATTGTTAGTCGGAGACAGGGGATGGAATTCCCTATATGTATCACGCCTATTCTCATCAATGGTAAACTGTTTCTTGCCATATTTCATGTCAGCCCTTAAAATGGATGCTGCAAATCACAAAGGTAATATAACATTATTAACCAATCGGAAAAGGAATTGACTGAATGCAGAATATGATTGGTGAATAATACAAATACCTGGAAATTCGTTATTCCAGTCTCCCGAAAACTCAGGGTAGTGTTCGCCATTTCTTGGCCGGTATGATGACACGTATGGGTCATTGGGCCGGTATCTATACAATGCAGGTCCCTTTCTCAGATTGTAAGAGTTAGATCCCGTTGCCTTGTCTACCACGTTATTAAGAGCTGCACCTGATGACGGGTCAGCTCCAACACGATCCAGTGGGGATGTTTCGAGAGATTTCTTCTGGTTCTTGTTACCCGGGGGCCTGCCTCTACGAACAACCTTAGGCTGTGGTTGACCATTGTCGCCTTCATGTCTCAGATTCTCAAAATCTCGCTTTGCAATTTCTTGTATCGATCGTGCCTAAAATAGCCCCTTGAATCATATAGAGGCAGAATGATGGATGGCAAAAACGAATAAACAGAATGAGGAAGACTGTGGAAACCTGTCGATAGTAGACCGTATCTGGAGCATTATACAGCATAGCATTCGAGCATATCAAAAACACATCAGCCTGGAATTACAATTAAAGGGAGCATCAGCAATTAGTTCAAAAAACATAGGTTTATGAAGTCTGGCAAAATTTAACTAACAAAAGAAAATCCAGTGGTACATTTGAAACCAAGCTACGGTGATAAATACCAAACATAGAAGAAATAGAAAAGTTAGGCAAATTTCATATACTATATGAGTTCTCCAGTGATTTAACAACAAACAAGTAAATAGACATAATCTCCCTAAACAATCAGATCCAAGCACCAAACAGTGCTGTATTATTCAGCGCTTATCACTTGCATGCTCGAATTTCAACCATATTCTAGTAGACGAGCTAGAATGTATCGAGGAGAGTGGTCAGTAGCAGCTAAACAAGTCCCATTTACACCAATGCTTCTTCAGACAAAGACTGTTCCAATGTCAATTTGGGCTCGTAATTTATTTCCCATTCAGAAAAACAAAAGGTCGTTCACCACAGAAGATTAATGAGGCTCACCATTTTAAAAGTAAACAAGAATCAAAACCACAAAAATATTCTAAAGATAATAACCGTAACAACTCAATCTATATGGCTGCTGGAATATCAAGAAAAGGAGTTCCCTCCAACAACGGGAACTCATGCTGTAGGTAAAATACAATGGCAAAACCCAATTAGCCAAGTGCTTTATTTTCAGAGCAGATACAAATATTTCTTAGTATGAAATAAGCAACTTCAAACTCAGAATCAACCTCGAGTTCTTCCAATTTCTTATAAGCCCCACGATTAAGTTTCTTCCTGACTGTCCCAAAATCCATCGGTTGGTCAATATACTCGAAGTAATCAGGCAGCTGCAATGAAATTTAACTTCACATGAGCTGCTAACAGTGTAAAAATCTCATTGTCATTAACTAATGAACTATCTGTGAAACATATCATCACCTCATTGATATCCACAGGCTCAGAAAATACCCCATAAGTATCCTTCCTACACAAGTTCAAGAAAGCAGCAAAGGTAAACTGTAAGAAACCGAAACATCTCAGACAGTCCACAAATAGATTTTTTTGGAAAAATCCAAGAAACACAAAAGAGAAAACAGAAAAGAAAAACACATACTTTTGAAGCCTGTCAAGAATGAACACCAACAACTTTTTGTCTGGCAAAGGCTGAGTGGGACCAGACTCCAATGGAGACCCTGTCCACAAAAAATTACAAACAATAATTTTCAATTATTCAAAGTTCAAGAAAATTAAGGGATGTGATTAGGACCATGTTGCTGAGTGTCTGTCGCTTTCACATCTTTTTTCTCCTGCAGATAATAATAGAATCAATAACTGCACTAAAATAATCATCTCAAAATTCAATGAAATCATCCAGAATGAAAGGAACAGTGGAAATGAACGGCGAATCAGAAATAAATGAACAGCAGCAAGCATCAACAAGTGCAAAATGAGAGAAAAAATTAAAAAAATACTGTAAAAACTAACAACAGAACAATAATCAGTCAACTGACAGTAAAGACAAACTTGAAACCTTTCCAAGACACAAAATGGCCTTTTTAGATAACACAAAAACATACATAAACACATTGAAACATATTGTATGCATATCTCTACACACAAAGAATCCAGTAAATAGCAACACTAAATACATAGATAGAAAAATGTATCCAGCCATATAGATGAAGGCAGTAAATGGAAACGAGTAGAAAATAAATTCACACAAATAAAAGAAATAAATATCCTATTCTGTATATTCAAAACGTAGATATAGATTTTGACTCAGTCAAATCACAGCTCACCAATCACCCCCTCTCTCTCTCAGATCTTCAGAAGTCAGAGGAATGAAAATTAAAGGTAAAATCTTTTTTTGTTTCCGCGCGAAATCCCAAAACCCCCATTCAAATATCCCACACAGAAACCCCCAGCATTCAAATTCCGGAATCCCATTCCCAAAATAGAAATTCCGTTTACGAAAAAACTGCCAAAACCTCGAAAATTCACTAATTTTCAGAGGGAAAAACTCTCTCCCAGTTCCCCGATTCCCAAATTCTCAAAATTGGGGGCAATTAAGGCAGAATTCACCCCCACCTGAGTTGAAACCGCGCCTTCAGATCCGTGATCGACGTCATTGATCTTCCGCTTCTTCGCGTCGCGAGAATCCGGTTCGGATTCGGAGGCCGGCTCGGGTTCCAGCTCCGACGCCGAATTCGCGGAATCCTTCTCCTGATTCTGATTGATTTTGGGGGTCTCCTTCTCGTCGGATTGGGGGAGGCGGACGACGAGCTTGACCTTCTTCTCCTTGCGCTCGTCGTCGTCGTCGTCTTCGGCGTCGGCGCCGCGATCTCGCAGCGAAATATTGTAGAATTTAGGGTTCCGGCGGTGGGATCGGCTGTAGGTGATTGGGGGAGAGTCGAGAATGATGGGATTGCGAGGGGCAATTAGGGGAATTTGGGCCTTGGGCGGTCGCCCCTTCTTCTTCTTCCTCTTCATTTCTGCAATTGCTACCTTACCCATTGCTTTGGACTTTGGAGGGGACCCTTTTTTTTTATTTTTCAATTTTTTTTTTTTTTTTTGCTTTTCAGTTTGGGCTCTTTTTGTATTTTACTGTAGTTTTGGTTGTGTTTGGGCGTCACGTGAGAGGTGTGTTGCGGCACGTGTGGGGTGAAAGTGGTGAATTGATGAATGGGGCTAACGTACGACGCCGTTTTGATGATTCTGAAGGAGTGGACCAGCCTCGTACCGGGAGTTCGAATCGAATCGAATCGAATCGGTCCACGGCCACAACGACGATTTGGAAATCCGTACAATATATACTTAGGCTCAATCCAATGTGTATCGGGAAAAGGATTAAAAATCTTCTTTTGTCTATATATTTTGTTCAAAATTGTAAGTTAGGTTAATAATTCACATATTTATATTCATATAATGAAGAAACAAACAATAAACCCTTTTTATAAAAGGTGTATCTATTAATTTTAACCCTACCGTAACAAACTATGGTAAGTTTCTTTGTAATTGAAATACTCTCAAATCTCAGTTACATATATCATATATGTTTATTTAATTTAATTGGAAATACTCAAATAGACACATCCCTTCACGAAAAGCCGCCATGAACACCTTCTCACATTCAATTAAATAAATATGAATTGAAAATTTAAAACATTAGCATTTTTTCCGTGTCTATATATAACCACTTAATAATCCCTTTCTCACAAAATATCCTCACATCAAATTTATTTCATAGAGGTTGAAATTTACACACAATTCAAATATGGTGAAAATTGGGAAGATCGGCGCCGTGCTTGTGGTGGCTTTGGCTTTGGCTTTGGTGGCAACGGCGGTGGTGGCGACCGAGAAAACCGGGAACGTGTATTGCATGGACGATTGCTACAACGAGTGCATGCAAATAAAGATCTTCAACGAGGCAGAGTGCAACAAAGAGTGCTCACTTGCTTGCGCTAAATATGCTGTGAAAAAGGCTTTGAGAGAAGATGAGGATTACAATAAATTCTTCCCTTATTGGATTTGAATCATTCTTATGTTAAATATTGTTGCTTTATTATCTCCATTCTAGTATAGAATATGTCTTTACTTTTTTGTCACGATTGTGTTGTACTTTGTACAAGGTGGTGTTCCCATAAATATTTCCATCGTTTTTTTAGAAAATATTATTTTCCTTATTTGCAAAAGGTGATAAGTAAATAGTGCTTTGCCGAATCCATTGCATAATATAAGATCCAATTATTGTTGGAAGTTGTAATTTTACTTGGGCAAATATTTTAAAGTTTCAATATTAGTTTTTTTGGGAAATATTTTTCTGCCTCCAAGTCCACAAATATGTTTCATTTTAAAACTTAAATTGGAAGCTACATGTGTTTAAATATAAATCATTGATTAAAAAAATGGAAGTGGTTTCTTTATCAATAGTAGATTTCTTTAAAATTAATAATTCTAATCAACACCAAACATGTTAGCTAAGGTAGTATTCAGTCTTATTAAATCAATCAAAGCCATAATTTTGTCTCTATGAAGAAAAGCATCATCTTCAAGTAAATGTAGGGATAGAAGAGCAAAATAAAAGATAACAAAAAGCTCCAAATAAGTGCTTGAAAATAGGTTTTACAGCAAATACAAAATATTGCATCAGTGCTTAACTAAAAGATTTTTGTCCTAATTGTGTTGTGGAGATGTGGAAGGAGAGTTTCCATATACAATATATGACTATAAGCAAAGCATCCTCATCTTCAAAATTTACTCAGTCATCATCTTCTTCTTCTTCTTCTTCTTCTTCCTACATCGATTCACAAAAAAAGATAAGTTTCTTGTAACCGAAGTTTGCCCAAAAGTTGTGAGCAAGAGATGAATGAATATATCGAGCTTCACTTACGCTAACCTCCCCACTCCCCTCCTCGTCTTCGTCATCATTCACCTCAGATTGAGACTTGTCTGACTCCTCATCTTCCTCGCCAGCCTTGACCATCAACAAAAGCCACTCAGCACTCGAAAATAATCACAAAAACATTTAACCGATGATGGTATGAGTTTACCAGTTTCTTGTTGTATGCCCTCATTTGACGTTCGTATTCCTCCTTCCGCTGCTCTGCAACTGCAACGAAGGGGGCCTTGTCCTGTTTTTCGTTGTGCACATAGATAAGGGATTTGAATATTATGCAATAAGCAAAAGCTCATTCATCGATCAAGAGCAAAAAGTTACCTCTTTACTCATAGATTTCCACTCATCACCACCAGCTTTACCAACCTGTTACATCACAATTCGACTCTATCAGATTCTACATTATGATCGGATCGAGAAAAAGAGACACTTACAGCAGCAACAGATTTGTTGTTGGGGTGTTTTTCCTTGTACTCCTTCCTAAAGCCCTCCCTGTAATCACAAACACAGAATTATCAGAGGTGTCGTTTCGATTCAATTACAAATGGCAACACTTTGGGTAGCTTCTGAAAACGAAGAAAGATTGAGCACGAAATCAGCATACATGAAAACAAAGAAGGCACTCGCAGCCCTCTTCGGCTTGTTAGGGTCCTTCGCAGCCTGCTTCTCCTTCTTCGTCTGCTTTTTCACAGAAAGCCTAGCAAAATCATCAAAAGGACCTCAATCTAAAGCAGGGGAGCTCAAGAATCGAAGAATAAAACAACTAAAATCATAAATCACATCCACAGAAATCTAAAAAAACATGAAATTCTAAAGGCAAAAACAACTAAAATCATAAAATCACATCCAAAATTCTTAAAAAAACATGAAATTTACAAAACAAATATGCAATAACTTTAATTATATTTTAACTGAACCAGATTAATGCAAGCAAACAACACAATCAGACCTTGAGCTAAATTCATCAAATTTTGTTTTTTACAATTAAAATTCTGGACAATAATTCTCGAAAAGTAGTCACATAAACGATGATCAACTAATAAAATTAATCGCGGCAGCATAGCTCCATTCACAGAATCGCAGTCATCAAAATTATTAAAAACAGTAAAAAAAAAAACAAAATAATTGAAGTAGAAAAGCAAAATTAAGATCGTTAATAACCTGCTATCCGGCTTTCTGGAAACGGCATTAGATTTTCCTGCCTTCATCTGAAATCTGAGATGAAAAACAGCAGAAATCGATGAATAGGGTTTGGCGAGGAGAATGAGATGCAGAAGATGTTGAGTGAGAGGTTATTAAATGAGTGATTATTATTCATTAATGTGTGATTATTATTATTATTAGTATTAATTAAATACGGTAGTACAGTGTAAAGCAAAATACTAAAATGAAAAATATAATTCTCGCGGGTGATTTGGCGGGATATAATAATTAAATGCATACAATATATTTTAATTGAATTAAATTTGACTTTTTTTAGGAATGTGAAGATTTAAATAGCCTAATAATTCTAATAATTAGCCAACCGATGATAACTTGATATAGTGCTTAATACGATCAAAATTTTCATCTTTAAAATTATGAATGGAAATATGAAATTAATATATTAATAAAAATAAGTTAAGCTGTAATATAAAACGGAATATACCTATAAAAGCCCATATACATTGTTTCTAGGATTTGTATCTATAACCCTAACTCCATTAAAGTTCTTCATTCCCAATTAAGCTTTCATTGATTACTTACCTTTGTACCACTCAAGGTTGCGTATATTCATATTAATTTTCTTCCCAATTTGGATGTTGTCTTCTTTTTTTATCAATTAATTGTTGCTCATTGGATTTGGATTATCTTTGTGATTAGGGTTTTTTGGTTTCCAACCATTAATTCCTAGAGCTTTTTTGAGAACAAGGTAAGAAATACATGTTATCTTTTACTCAATTATTGATGAAGTTAATTGGTGCATATCATTTTTTTTCTTATTATTATCCTAAACCCTGACCCTCACCCTAATCCTAACTCTACTATGAATTGCAGATGGTGTGTGAAGATATAATTAGCAAATTGCCGACTGATATTCTGTTATCTATAATCTCTCTTCTGGGCATTCGAGAAATTACTGCCACTAGCATACTTTCAAAACATTGGCGTCATCTCCATTGTTATGTCACTCATATCAATTTCCCAAAATTTATATGGACTGACAGTACAACAAATCAATACCAACTTAATTTATCAAAGCACCAAAGTATGATCAACCATGTCTTGAATTCATATAGAGGCAATCGAATAAAATTGTTTAAGGTGGGCATGTCATTTGTAAAAGATGACAAGTGTGAAAAGTGCTTTGAATTTGTCTTGGCTAAAAAAGTTGAAACAATTCACGTGTTAGGTGTCCTTAGTATGAGCCTTGAATTTCTTAGACTTCCAAATACCATTTTTTTTACACAGTCTTGGTTGCATTAAAGACTTGTCTCTATCTTACATTAGTGCTAGCGATCAAGACTTTGAGCTTTTGGTCTCTAATTGTTTTGCTCTTGAAAGTTTGACGGTTGTAGTATCTTACAATTTGAAAAGTGTGTCAATTATTGGCCTCTCGAAGCTGAAGCAATTAAAGTTAACTGACTTTGTGGTGGTTGAATCCATTGTAATTCGCGACACGATTAGCTTAGTTTATTTGACACTGCAGTATTTGAGTGGTCATTTGAGATCGAGTGATGCAACTTTTGTTCAACTTAGTAACATTCCCAAGCTTACCGAACTCAATTATGAAGAAGGGCGTGGTGGTAAACTCAATCATGTTGGACTCCTGTCCGGGATGCCATCGTGCATATGTGACCACCAACGGTTGTGCCTCGAAGTGGCTCCATATAGGCAGATTGAAGTAATATTCTTCTTTACTTTTTGATGCATGTGATATACATACATCACATATTAATGCATGTGTTTCATTTTGCAGCTGTTGAATTTCTACGTTAAATTTGTAAATATAAAATATCTAAAATTGGATATTTCTTTGAGGAAAGATCATGACTTCTATGCTTTACGATGTGTTTGTCGTTTGGTTGAAGCTTGTCGTTCGCTAGAGAAACTTGTGATAAAGGTAATCATAAATTGGGTATATTATAGTATATGTTTATGTACATTTGACACGGTGTTTATAATATGTGTTGCAGCTTCCACGGTGGCCGTACAAGCTTGCTGCATATAATGCAAATACATATAATGAACCTAGGTTTGAGTTGCCTTTAAAGTATTTGGAAATTACAGGATATGTGGGTTATTCGCCAGAGCGGGAATTGGCTTTGTATCTCATAAATAGTGCTAGAGCGCTTCAAGAATTGACCGTCTCGTGTAGTCATGAACATGCCCTAGATTGTGCACACCGTGATTTTCGACATATTAAATTAGCTAGAGTTTCGTTTATTCAAATGAACTAGTATTGGTTATGGATTTTATATAGTACTCGCTGCATGTTTGTTAGTGGATTACTTGATTTTATTTTTTATAATAATAAATCTGTCTCAGTATCCAATATTTGGCTGCTATTACAAACACGTATTAATTTTATTTCTCTAACAAAAATTCATAATAGAAAACATTGATCTTTTTATTCTAAAAGCACACTGATTTTATATTTCGTTTTTATATAGACGATGAAGGCATGAAGCACGCTTCTCCTCCATCATTCAATAAGTTGTGGTACGAATAATCACGGTGCTAAATTATAAATCAGGGGTGAACTTTTTAGAGCTTATAATTCTTGAAACTTATTTTTACGATTCGTATGTTGTTTCAAAAGATAATAAATAATATGGTCCATACATTAACAGCTAATTCCATTCCATCAACAGCATATTCAAATATTAAAATTACAAAACTTCAACAAGTATTCAAAAAGAATATCCAAATGTCAACATATATACATACAACAAAACTCAGTCATTACAAAAACTCTCTACCCAAATGTTTGCAGCCAAAAATAGAAAAACTAAGCTACTATGCTGGTGGACATAGTTACATTAGATTTCATTACTAATGCAATGTGATTTTCATTTATATAGAAACTTGAACTAAAATCATATTCATACAGTCATCTGCTTCACACATATAGCACCTTCAATACCTTAGGTAATAATGTACTCCTACCAATGTCCAAATCCTTTCCACAATTTGCACCGGAGACTCTACTCGTTCACTGCATCGTTACAATCTATGCCTTCTTTGGCAGGCGCATCTGCAATAATACCAACAAGGTCATTTCAACAAATGCTAGAGAATGAGGCTATAGTATAAGTGGTGGATGTGTTCTTACCCGTGATTTCGGGCACCTCCAACCTCCAGAAGCTTGAACCGATGGAGTATATGCAAACTTCTCAAACACGTTGGGACTTGTGTTTTCAACCACACTTGAGTCACCATGTGAAGGCGAAACCTATGATTGAGTAAAACATGAGGTTTTGTAGATAAACATTTCTAGATGCCTTGGTTCTCATTCAAGAATCAGATCAAGACAAATTGGAAGTCTAGGATGTATGCAATCACTACTCTTTAGGAATCGTGTATCTTCGTATTCTTATTTAGTGTTTACCTTTTCTGATTTTGCAACTTTCTTTATCTCTGCTTCAATTTTCTTGATCTCCAAACGATCCCAGTAGAATAATATCTGAATATAATCAAACAAGCACAACGATGACTCTAAACTTTGAGTTGCAGACAAAAGAAGAAACTAGTTTTCTTTAGGAGCATGAAGGCTCGAACCTTATTTTGGAACTGCGTATTCAATTCATCCGTGGCCACCACATGAACGCCAATACAGTTGTCTGATTGGTCACAGAAGGGGCAGAATATAGAGTTGAACACGCATCCGTCTTCCTTGCACCAAATCCCCTGCCCGCAAGCACTTTCTTGAGATGTGAGGACACGTGGATGGACTGATGGCGCGTCAGATACCAAAACATCCACGCTTGATGGTGTTAAAGCTTCAGGTTCCGAAGCCTTCTTCAGAAGAGACATCAAATGAGTTTTTGATGTTGAAATGTGAGAGCACTTTACTAGTAAATCATTTTCTGGAAGGCCCAATGGGTTTTTGCAGTGTGAGCAGAATAATCGTAGTCCCTCGTCTCTGTTGTGATCAGAAGAGATACGGGATACAGCAGGACTATTCGGTGTTGAGAGAGATGGCTTAAATTTTCGGCAGTCCTTTTCAGGATTGCTAAACTCATGGAGACGGCTGACTGATGACAAACAATTGATCTTTCTTCTTTTCCCAAAATTTAAATTGGCACTCCAGCGTGATTCTGCTTCAGGTTCTTGGTTGTCTACTTTAGAAGAAGTTCCTAGCTCGGGAGTGGCAACTTCTGAACATGTGAGAGTAGGGCTAGAAAAACAGTTTTGGACAGATCTTGGATGAGAAGAAGTCCGATGAGGAAATGCACTAAATAACTGGGTTGCCCTCGGACTTGCACACTCATCTCTTGAGTAGACTTCAGTAGTTGTCTCGCCCCTGCAATTCATCCCAGGCGTTTCTTTGACAATGGTAAGCTCAGGATCATCTGCATACGACTCCACCAAATGTGTTCTAGACGATCTGCATATGTAGCATTTATGTCAGCTACGATATTGTAAAAAGTATGCCCCGTTTGGTTATATCTTATGAATCAATAAATTGAAGAAACCCAATAAAGGCTATGAGGTATACCTGGATTGCTTTTCAGAATTACACTCTATGTCGATGTACTTGCAGCATGTAGCAGCATCGTCATCATCCGGTACAATAACTACTTCGGTTCTAGTTCCACTGGACAGAGAATCGTATCTTGAAACAGAAAGTGGTGGCTGGGTCAACCGAGCAGCTTTTTCACCAAATGATGCATTTTTCACTTCTGCTTTCTTTTGATAACCTTTGGAATTCGTTACTTTATTGTTTTTCTTCTTCGCTTCCATCTTCGTATCCATGGGCTTTATGTTTTCACTGTCTCCCACCAGATCTTGTGATGAAGTTGTTGTTATTCCAGTATGAAGCTGCATTCACGAAGGCCAGGGTGACCGATATAATATTAACTTCATTTCATAATATATCGGATAGTAAATCGTTCATCTACTGCATTACCTTCACATCTCTAAAAAAGGATTTTAAACTGTCTAGTGATTCTTCAAAGTTGCTGTAGAGCCTAAGAGACTTGCGCAACCACTTTGATAAGTATGCTCGATTTGTTTCTCTCTGGAGCCGCTCGTCTGCATACAGAAAACAATTATTTGATGCAAATAGTTTCAGATACTAGTATAAATCTGAAACAATATTGATCAAGAATATACTAAACAATCTGCATGCCTATCTAACACTATTAAACATGTAGTACTACATATGATACCGCCAAAATTTCAAAAATCCATTTTTTTGTTGCACGGGAGAGGGGTAGGGGTAGAGAAATTAACTTTATACAGCTGTCACTAGCAAGTAAGATGGATCGCAAGTTATCAGTACCTAAGAAGATGATAGCTCCATAGTCATACCTGTGCCGAATGCAACGACCTACAAAAGACAATGAAGTAAGACAATGCATACATGAAGTAGAGTTGGAGAAACAAATTTTAGGATGAAAGATCTACCTGCGGCCTGGTTTAGAGCCCGAAAGGCCTGCTGACAATACCATTCATTCCCACTTAAAAGGTTCTTCGATAACTCATTTGTATCATTGAACTTCTTCTTCTGGGCAACTTTAATATCATAACTGTTAAACAATGATAAGGAATTACTAAGTTAGATACTGTACCTAGTTAACAAAAGAGTATATGAGAGAAATGCTTACATATTAGGAAAGGGAATCCCAACAATAACCTAGCATAGTTAAGGAATAGCCAAAATTTGACAGACATATCATGTTTTTGATAAGATGCAAAATACACATGACATGAGGCAAAGAAGAAACAGACTTAACATTACATAAAAATCACCGGCCAATTCAGCACACCCCATCCCCCAATTAATTTTATGGCAGTAATATTTATCAATAATATAATCCCATAGAATGTGAAGGATACAACAGCTCGAGCATTGTCATCTGAGAAATCCATCCCTTCAGACACCTGTAATCATCTTATTAGATGTGAATGTTTCTTAAAGATATCTCTCAAGCAAAATTCAACAGCACAAGATAGGCAGGTAGTTATAAATCTATAATACATAAATCTTCCAAATCTAAACAATCTGAATTATATATCTATTAGTGATATGCTTTATTATATTCCAAAAGAAACAGGGAAGCTATATTTGTATTTGTCCAGGTAATAAATACTCATCCACTTGTGTCTATTGTATAATGTGATCAGTGCTCAAAAAGTTCTTCTTTGTACTTGAGCAACTTAATGGTTATTTAAGGTACATTCATAGCTTTACATACTGTCAAAATTCAAATAGAAAGGGAATATATAGGGTTAAACTGGTCAACAAGTGGATGCCCATAAATAGACATGTTTTTCAAATATGCATTGAATTACCTTGCCTCGACAAACTGCTAGAAAAGATGCCCCTTCTTTCTTAATATCTTTTGTGGACTCAACCGCGTTGCTATTTTTAAGGCCAAGCGTTCTGCCCCTAATCTTTTTCCCTTTCGACTTTCTTGTGCCATGACGTATGTAATTATAGTATTCCTTCAGAGTAGCCTCAAAAGAATCTTGGCTGCTCCCTCTTGGTTCTGAAAAAAATTAGAAGTAAATTAGCTTTCTCATGTCCAATTATAAAACTCATGCTTTAGTGTGCAAGAATAAAAAGCTTACCGACAAAGATAGATTTTTGCGCATTTAATCGGGACCATTGGCCTGTTTCCTGCCATCTGGTGCTTAGTTTATCCAGCAGCTTGTAGCTAGGAAAGAAAACTAGACATCCACCAGGAACGACTTTGCATATTTCCTCCAAAGATGTGCCAACTGCATCCTTTTTTACATAAACACGGCAAATTTTCATGCGCACCAGGAAAAAAAGATTCTTTTCACCTCAACCATAGTTAGAATTCGCATAATACCTGGAAAGCATAATCATCCGCAGTCTTGTAGCTAGCATTGAGTGGATAGTTACCAGGACCAGTGGAGATTGCAGCAGTCCACACCTGTGAAATATGATGATTAGAGACCAAGCTCTAGTCTAGGAAAAACAGAACCAATTTTTAACATGATAAAACACATATGAAATAGTCAATCTACCTGCGAATCAACATCTATGATATGTGGGGCTTCCAGACAAGTGTCAAATTGAACGCCAAGTTCAGATGAGAAAGTATTCAATGGTGAAAGAGTTCTGCGATGATAACGAAAATATAATATTATATATTAATATATACATATTTATTCTTGAAAATGATTAATAAAGTGAAATATGTTTACCCTGAAGTTAAAATGACCGATTGTGCAGATTCAGCAATGCTTTTAAAAACAACGGCAGGATTCAAGCACCACAAACTGAAAGTGTTGCTCCAACCACCTGTAAATTCAAGGGCATTAGTGTCAACTATCAACAGAGACTTTTGTTATATCAACTAGCATTCAAGACTTAAGTCCTTGCAAAATGATAAGAATAAATACATCAGAACCAATTCTGAACACATGTATTTGTACAACTAATAAACTTTTATTCGTTATGACTATAAATATCTGTTTCAAAATTTGGAATATTTATATCAAGATAGGATTTGTTCACTTGATATTTAGAAACATATTAATATTCACCATCCTCCATAAGAAACCTTGACGTATTATTAAGAAAATGAAGAACGTGGAATCCTATAAATTTTCACCAAGCATTAGAGTATTATACCAGACCTTGTCCACTCTTTCATGGTGTGAGTTCTATAACAAATACAAATTTAACAAGACCATACTTCTCTTATTTCAGAATTTGCATTTGTTGGGACCTGTGCAATGCGTCAAATTCATCATCCTTCAATATATGACATAGCTGCCTAAGAGAATCAGAGAGCTTAAGCAGTAAAAGAAAGTGACCTTTGCCTTCATCTTTCCTTGCCACTCTTTGCAGTGCCAGCTCAAAGTTGTGGACGTGGATGCCATTTTCAGAGAAGAAATAGCTGAGTGAAGAGAACAATCCTATATAATGACAATCAACAATAAAACTTTATTGCATTAGGCATATGAAAAACATGAAAGTGGAGAAAAATATTACCTTCCAGGACAAGCGATCCCATTGCAGTTAAATGGGAAACATCTGGCTCAGCCTCTGAAGCAATTCTGATGGCCTTCGGAATGATGCAAACCATTACAAAGTTTAGCAAAAAATGGCATATAGCATTAGAAGATTCATCACACTAATTTTGATAATTATAAGTACCTTTTTGGCACATTGCTGCAAGATTGGAAAATTTTGCAGAGATATATTAGCTTCTTGTAGCTCTTTTGAAGCTTTATCTCCAGTCCAACTGAGTTGGTAATCACATGACAAAAATAAAATAGTGAGAAGATGATCAACAAAGGAAGAAAATAAAAAATAGTCCACCACAGTTAAAATATTGAATACTAACCAGCGGAAATGGCGCTGGAAATCACGCTTAATCAGTGTAGTTTTTCTTTGATCCATCCAACTCAATATGTCCTGCATATTATCATATTAGAGAATTCTAATACACTAAGAAGAAGAGTTTGGGGAATAAATGAAGGGCTAACTTATAATATCACCTGTATCATCTCAAGCAAGGGTAGGTAAGTCAGGTCATCACTCAAGCTCAGTTGTCCCAGTTCTGTCTGCAAATCTTCAAAAACACAAAGCAATGTAAGATAATGGTATAGGAAATGATTTTTAAAATAAATTGGGACATAACTTATACTTACAGAGCAAAGATTCCTCCTCAAGATCAATGCTACCACCATCACGAGCTATGTCTTCTATATTGCTGAATGGTTCGAAAAAGTCATCAAATTATTAGAATAAAATGCATTAGGTGAACACTTAAGAAAGTATAATATAAACCAAATTGTGTGGGATCATATTCAAATTATATAAACTCAGTTATATCATATTCAAATTTTATAATCTCTACATAAAAAAATATTTTGCTAAAGAATAAACATTTGTTCTCGGTACAGATTTATTTTCAAGATGAACGAGAACCAGTCTCATGAAAATATTTCTATGGTTCATGATGAACGAGAAGCATAGTAACAGTTATCATTTACTTCATCTCTGACCAAATATGTGTTGCCTATAAAAAATTGACCAAATACGTGCTGCCTATAAAAAGTTAAGAAACATGGACCATTAATTAAGATTCAACATACTGTGCTTCATCTAAAATAATGATGCTCCCGCGCATATTAACTTCCAGTCCTTCCCGGATGACTGGATTGATGATATAGTTATATGGGCAGAAGATCAGTTCTGCTTCTTCAGCCAAAGAATGTGCCGCAAAATATGAACAGCCTGAAATTGAAGAGCTCTTTTAGACACTTTACATGATTAATTTCCCATATATGCAAAAACTGAAAAGGATAAGACCTTTAACTTCATGCCCAATTTTGACAAGATCTTCAATGTCATGGACTTCATGGCAACCACCTTTTCGAAGAGAGGGATGACCTTTGACTTTATGAACATTTCTGCCAGGAAATGAGTTTGTTGAGGAAATCAAAATTGCAAATGCTAGAATAGAACCGGACATAACACACCTAAGGAAAATTGACGTACTTGTATTCGGGGCATGAATCTTCTTTATTCTTCAGTAGCAACCGACTGATTATAAACAGGTGTTAGAGAAAGAGAAATGGAAGGATGCTATAACTTGTTAAGAAAAAAGGAAATGACCATTGTTCATCAACTTTCTCGTCGCCACGTAAGTAGGGATTGGTGCAGTAATGTTTTCTTGACCCCTGGAAAAATAAAAGATGAATAAGCAAAAGATAGATAGCAAGTAGCAAGCCTTTAAGAATGAATACACTTTAATTCATATATAGTAGCCAGATGACAATAACATTGAATACTAGTCAGATTCATACAAAGTTTTAGTTATAGTCAAGCCCAACTGTAACTAGGTGAGCAATGCTAGTAATTTCAAAGTTGGGTACATATCTTATTTGTACTGACTCTGACCACAAATGGTAACAGATCACATCATACTTTACCAACATTTTTCATACTATAGTGTGTCTCCTGACTTTTATCTGAAAATATTTGGCAGTTCATCCTTGAATATACATTCATCCAGATTCCAACAAAACCAATGTTTTGACGTATGTTTATTGAGTGAACAAGAATGTTAGATTACATGGAATATCAATTGAGGAATCCAAGCTATGAAATGGAATCTCGATTATACAAATGCACTTGAAGCTGAAGATAGCACGTTAAAGAGGTAGTGAGCCTACCAAAACTGCCATGGAGATCCTGTACGATGTTTTCTTGTACTCCCGTATCACTTGACTGATTTGAGCATGGGTCCTCCTAATACAACATAAAAAAAACTCTGATGCTCAGTTTTTGCTTAGCACTTCTGTACAAAATGTTTCAAGATAAATGAAGCTTACGATGCATAAAAGATAATCGGTGCTAATCTTTGTTTCTCCTTTTTGGCATTGGTGGCTGGCGGTTGATTCCCTGAATAGATAAAAATGATATGCAAACAAAACCCAATCAAAATCAAACTCATCAATCTCACTTTTTTCCCTTTTCATCTTATAAATTAAATACCTGATGGCTGAGTCTCAGGGATGAAGCCACCTCCGTGATTAATCGGGTCGCTCACAGCCTGAGGGTCAGCCCGAGAGCTCGAATGGGTTAAATTATTTCGAATATTCTTCAGCTTCTGATTCTGCTGCCACGCAAGGGCGGAGCAGAGCAGCGAAAGCGACTTCCCGGTGCCGGTGGGCGATTCGAGCAGCGCGTGGCAGTGGCCCTCTCTTTGCGACCGGTCGAGTGTGGAGATCACTCGGTTCATGAACGCCAGCTGAGTGCCGTATGGCTTGTACGGGAACTCCACCGGAATTCCGCCGATGTGGATCGTGTTCGTGGAGCTGCGGCCGCCGGATTTGGGGGTGGATTTGAGATTATTAGGGTTAGACGACGGAGAAGTGGAATCCTCCATTCTCGAATTCGCGCAGTGGAGGTGTTTGTGTGTGTGATTTTGGGGGGAGAAAGGAAGTGTGCGGGATACACAGATAGAAGAGCGGCGAGGGAATTTCGTTGGCGGGAAATGTCCTTTTTTTATAGAAACAAAATGAAATAAATTTTAAACTTATTTTCATGATTTTGATATGGTGAAAATAGTGAAAACTACATTTATTTAATTTATTTATATTTTGTTATAAAATTAATACTAGGAGTAGCATTAAAAAAATATTGATATTTCATTAATTTTTTTCACTCATTTTTAATTTTTTAATACTACTTTTGTGTTCAGTCAACTTAAAATAAATATCTAATCACATATTAGTATTTATCAAAAATTTAAATAGAATATAATTATTAAAAAATTTATACTCCCTTCGTCCACAAAAAATAGAGCACATTTACTATTTTTGACTGTTCACAAAAAGTAGAGCACATTAATTTATGGAAAGTTTTCAACGAATAATAACTCTACACATCATTACACTGATCCTACTTCTCACTTACTTTTTCTCCTTCTCTCTTACTTTTTTCTCTTTTCTCTTACTTTATCAATTCTACGTTAAAACTCGTGTCATACACCAATTGCCCTAATTACTAAATTAATAAAATTGAAATTATAAAATTCCAACCCCTTTCTTTGACTTCACCTTTTCTTAGTCTTATTTCATATTCCCTCCGTCTCCCATTATTTATCACCATTTGACCCGGCATGGATTTTAAGAAATGTAATAGAAAGTGGGTTGAAAAAAGTTGGTGACACGTGAGTCCTACTTTTATATATTAGTTTTATACTCCTCCGTTCCATAATAATAGAGACATTTCATTTTCTGCACTCGTTTTAGAAAAATGATATTAAATAGTTAAAGTAGAGAGAGTGTAATTAGGTGTTTGATAGCTTAATTTGTGATAGTTATCATAGTTTCAATTAGTTTATTTATCTTAGTTGGGAGTTTGATAGCTTAAGATAATTATGAATTATTATATTTAAGTGTTTGGTACAACAAGTTATAACTAAAGATAAAATTATGATGGTCAAAATTAACCTCACTAATTTAAGTTAATAATTAAAGTATCCTTGTAGAATAATTGCTACTCATCTCTCTTCTACGGCTCTCTCTCTCTCTTCTGTACATAACCAAATTCCCAATATTCCACAGTCACCATTCACCATCTTCCTCAACTCTCTCTACTATACTTCTCCAAATTTCCAATATAAGAGCATCCACAATGGCGGCTAGCGCACCGGCTAGCTGATTCGCGTCGCTAGTCGGTCGGCTAGCCGAACCATTGGGACCGCCAACGGCAAATCGGCGAAGAAATCGGCGAGCGCACGCCGATTTAACGGCGCTGGCCGTCATTATGGCGTGCCAATCGGCGAGCGATCGGCCAGCGACGTTTTTTATTTTTATTTTTTAAATTTTTTTGAAACACTATATATACGCGATTTTAGTTTCATTTTCATTTGCACCACTTGTTTTAACGCGTTTTTTCTCTCTCTAAAATTTTTGTACAAGATCAACATCGAGCGATGAGTAACGCGGGTGGTAGCAGTGGTGGTAGTGGTGGGGATGTTGAGGAGTACGAACGGCGGATGAATGAGGCTATGGAGGCCTACATGAACCGCGTGATAGAGTGGTACATGCAAAGAGTCGAACAGCAGGCGGTACCTCGCCACACCCCTGTTCAAAAGTGCACGGCGGCAATCAGGCAGTTGGCATACGGAGGCGCGACAGACATGTGGGATGAGTACCTCCACATCGGTGAGACGTCTGCTCTGGAATGTCTGAAGTTTTTCTGTCAGGGCGTGATTCAAATTTTCGGAGATCGGTACCTTCGAAGCCCTATCCCCCAAGATTGTCGGGATCTGATGCGGATGCACGGGGAGCAGCATGGGTTCCCCGGGATGGTAGGCAGCATAGATTGTATGCATTGGGAGTGGAAGAAGCGCCCAACTTGCACGGAAGGGGGCCTACACGACCGGCTACAAGGGAAAGAATCCCACGATGATCCTCGAGGCCGTAGCTGATTACCGACTGTGGATCTGGCATGCGTATTTTGGGGTAGCCGGGTCGAACAACGACCTCAACGTCCTCAACTCGTCGCCCCTCTTCAACGAGAAGTGTCAGGGCATCGGTCCGACCGTCTCATTTGTGACCAACGGCAACCGGCATGATATGGGATACTACTTGGCGGATGTGATATACCCTAGGTGACCTGTCTTTGTGAAGACGATCAGACATGCAAATGATGACAGGAAGGCCTACTTCGCGGAACGGCAGGAGTCGGCGCGCAAGGACGTGGAGCGCGCATTTGGTGTGCTTCAGTCTCGATGGGCGGCAATTAAGGGTCGAACGCGTTTGTGGGATGTCAAATGCATTGCTGATGCAATGTACGCATGCATTATCATGCACAACATGATCGTCGAAGACGAAGGCGTACAACTGACTAATTGGGTCGGTGACAATCCTAATGCAGTCGGTCCAAGCCACGGCATGGCCACCCCCAACGTACGAAGGGGGGTACCTCAAGATGAAGCCGGCCGCCTCCAGGCACATGCCGACATGCGCCAAGTTGATGCTCATATTCAACTCTAAAAGGATATAATTGAAGAGTTGTGGGCACTAAAGACTGCACGGCGATAGTTTTTTTCTTTATTATGTAATTTTTTTTAAATGAATGTACTTTTTTTAAAATGAAATTAATGAATTTTCTCGTATATGTCTCGTAAATTTTATTCCGTAATTTATCGTAAATTTAATTTCGTAAAATGTACTCCCTCTGTCCCATTAGAAATGCAACGTTTTCCTTTTTGGGTTGCCCACTAAAAATGAAACGTTTCCTAAAATGGAAGAATCACTCTCTCTACTTTTCCCTCTCTCCTACTTTACTCTCTCTTCATCAACTCACAAAACAACACTGCATAAAATCTCGTGCTGAAAACCAAATGTTTCATATTTATTGGGACGGAGGGAGTATTTGTTTTTGAATTATTTTTATCGTGGCTGGCCTTAGGCTAGCCTATTTGATTAAAATGATGATGTGTCAAGTGGATTTTTAGTGTTGATGACGTGGCAGAGAGTGAGAGTGGCTGGCCTATTGCCATTGTGGATGCTCTAATAAAATCGCCATCTTCCTCAATCTCTCTATTGTACTTCTCCAATTTCCAAATATCCCAAAATCACCATCTTCCTCAATCTCCTCTTCACTGACCACCGACGATTCTCCATGGCGCCACCTTCACTCTTCCTTCTCCCTCGTCTCCCTCTCTCTGAATCGCTCTCTCTATCTCAATATACCACTTTTTTCCGGCGATCTGCGCCGCTGCTATAACACATCGCCGTAACACCTCGGTTCGCGCCACCTACCATCTCGCTCAGAACCCATCGCCTCTGACCGTCGTCTCCGTCACACTACGGTCCCGTCCCTTCGACGCACGCGTCAGAAGTCCGTCTCTCTCTCTATTTCGGCATCGATCTACTTCTCCCCAATTCCAAAGTTTAGATTTTTACTACTGCTCAGATAAATCTTAAAGAATAATTGCAAAAATTTTAACCTTTGATTCAGAAATAGAGTCGCCGAAAAAGATACATAAATGGAATAAAAGAAGAGAGACAATAGCGATTTTGAGAATAGGAAAAATATGGAGGCACGTTATATTTTGTTTAAAGTTAGAAAAATTGATGGATAAAAATGTATTTTGCTAAAATTAACTAGGTATCCTGATATATAACATAGCAAAATTGGGGTTTACATATATGGTTGAAACATGTCGGTTTTGTGCGGGCCGGATACAAGACATGGGTTATTTAGATAGGTAACATAACTACCAAACGCACAAATAAATCCAGATTACTCCCTTATCTAGTCGTAACATAGCAACCAAACGGCCCATAAGAGAGAAAATAATGTAGAGAAGAGTTTTATCTACAATATTCTCTCTCTTACTTTACTTTTTCTCCACTTTAGCTATTTATAATTAATTTTTTTAAATGAGTGCGCAAAATGAAATGCCTCTATTACTGTGGAACGGAGGGAGTAATAAAATGTGAGTGGGAATGAGTTAGTGGAATATGAGGTCCACTACCAAAAATGGTAAAAGTAAAAGGTGACAAATTTTTAGGGACGGACGAAAAAGGAAATAGGTGACAAATTTTAAGGGACAGAGGGAGTAATTTTTAAGTCTAACTTTCTTCCTTATTTCATTTTTTTTTTTTTATAAATAAATCAAATGGAATTAAGAACTAAAAGATTACACGAGAACTCTCAGGCATACCCGAGGCAAAACTAATCAGACAGGCTCGAAAAGTTAAGGAAGAGCAAAAGACTCGAGGGAGAAAACCCAACGAAGGTCAGATACAAAGCATTATAAAACTAACAAAAAGCCTTCGCGACGGTACTACCTACTGACCCAAGAGGTGGGTCGGGCCTCGTTAAAACCTCTTGAAACCAAAAACCCGTAGGAAAAAAGATCCCAAGAGAAAAAAGACTACCCACGTAAGTGTTGGTGCAGGCAGCGGAAGCGTGCGTTTCAGAATAAATCACATAATAATCAGATCTATTTAGCAGATTATTTAGACAAAATCTATTCGTGTAATTATCACATGTATCATGCTCATAACTTGAATTAATCATGCTTTAAGAATATTGAAAACCTAAAACATGCTTTTCTACGGAGCAGAAAAATACCTAATTAATTCTCCAAAGAATTGAAGATGGCTAGCTACTTCTCCACGTGATGCTTTGAGTACTAGACCACAAATCTTCTCTCCGGTTCCCGAACTGTACTCTAATATCGTGTGGGCTGATCTTACTAGAATACTAGGACTTAAATAAAGAAGACAGAAGAAATCCTTTTTGGAATAGGACTGAAATTCGAAATCTCCTACAGCTGGGAGAGAGATTTTCGAAAATCACAATAATGAGAAAATTGTGTTTTCTGTCTCCTTTATTCTCCTATTTATATTAAGTTCCTTTTGGGCCCAGACAGGGATCTATGGAAGGCTTTGGATATGGGCTCATCCAATTTACTTTTTTACTAATTAAATTGAACCCACAATTTAATATAAGTTATAATTGGAATATTACGAGCAGCCACTACAGAAGTAATATTGAACTCTCCCCATCCAAATCCGAAATTATAAGTAATCCGGGTTTCCGTTTATCTTTCATTTCCCGTGCTTAAGATTAATATGTCCATTAATTAATTAATGTCTGCTATTGACTTAATTAATTAACTTCTTATTAATTCCAAGAGTGGACTTAGCATGAAACACTTATTTATTATTCATAGAGTAATCATACTCCAACTAGCTAGGTTCCGAATAATAAA